>NW_025356522.1:0-3471 GCF_016433145.1 Gracilinanus agilis | reverse complement strand
CAATGGTATGGCTGGATCAAAGGGCAGGCATTCTTTTATAGCCCTTTGAGCATGATTCCAAATTTTGCTATTCTAACTTAGTCTGTTCCTTCTTGGGAAGATATCTTTATACCTTATGTATAATGTGAACTTAGAATTTGGCTATGGTCAGAATGACAAGAAAGGAGCAACATGGAACAAGAAGGTCTCATGCTCTGACACTAGGAAGCTTGAAAGACCACAGAAGAAGCACAGATTATTGCCTGTGCTTAAGACACTTCAAATCATCTCTTTTCTGTTTACATAGACCAATCTGAAAATCACAACCTTAACTGAAGTAACTGAAAATGGGTCAACTCCCTCCCCTACCCCTTACATGCAGAATATAAACTCCTTAAAATAGTGAGATAGGTCTACTTTTTGTCTTTGAATTCTCCAAATAGTGCTTGACACATAGAAGATGTTTAATATAAAATAGTTCTTCCTATTTCTTATTTGTTACTAGTTATTATTGACATTTTTTTTAATTTCTAGGGGGAAAAGACACCACCTTTTATCTCATCAACTCAGGGCACCTAGGTAGCCCACTGAAGGATAGCTCAATGGGTAGAAAGCCAGGCCTAGAGATGGGAGTTCCTGGGTTCTAGTCTGGCCTCAGACACTTCCTAAATGTGTGACCCTGGGCAAGTCACTTAACCCTCATTGCCTAGCCCTTACCACTCTTCTGCTTTGGAAACAACAACACTTAGCATCTATTCTAAGACAGAAGGTATGAGTTATTTTTTTAAGTAAAATGAGCTCATAATGAGAACAATGGACAATTTTTCAATTTTGCTAATTCCCGCCACAATATTTAATTTTTAAATTTTATCCTGAGCAGTTTTTTTCAGTTCTTCATTGCAAGATTTCCTGATTAAGACAGTGATGCAATCACGATTGCTTTAGTGTGATTGTTCTCATAACTCTAAGTTATGTATCTTTGCTACAACCACATTTCATCAAATTTCATTTTTGCTAGGTTGCAATGAGAAATTATTTTTAAAAAATATGGTAGCTTTTCTAAATGCTGTGCCTTAATTTTCTCAGAGATGATGTAATTCCTACCTAAAGCTAAAGCAAGTAATGACTGATGACTGTTTAAAACAGCATAGTGATAAAAAAATTCACAAAACCTAATTATTTATAGAATGGATGGTAACGTATTTCCACAAAATGGGTATATTCTGTTTTCTATGAATTATAACATTAAACAAACACCCAAACCTCAGTGATACAAGTTTTTTAAAGTAATATTTCTCAGTCTTAGAAAACAATGGCAATTTCCAACATAAACAAAATTCATGAGCCTTTTCATTTTCAACTGGATTCTGATATGACTATTACTTATGAAAATGTTTTTGTACAGGATTTGCTAACTTATATCATTGAAAATCAGGTGCTGAAGTCAGGGGGATAATTTGTATAAGAAGAAAGGAAAGAAACATTTATGAATCACTTATGATATATCAGACACTAATGCACCTTATAAATATATTTTTTGGTGATGCTCATAATAAATTTTGAAGGTGGGTACTATTATCCTGTTTTAGAGTTGAGAAAACTGAAGTAGTCAGAGTTTAAATAAACTGCTCAAAATCACATAGCTAGCAATTTTCTAAGGCCAGACTTTAATTCTGGCCTTGATTTAAGGTCTAGTGCTCTATTATACTACATAGCTGCTAGTAAGGATCAGTTATCAGTAAAATCATTCTTCTGGAGCCACAAAGCATTCTTCTAAATGCCCAACCAAGGGCAATGGAAAGAGCATTGGATTTAAAGTTAGAGGGCCCAGTTAAAAAGCACCTCTCTGGTTAGTGCTTGTATGACCATGGGCAAGTTTCTTAATATCTCAGATTTTAATTTCTTGATCTAAAAAATGAATTAGTTGGATTTTGTTATCATGATGATCCCTTCCAACTATAAATTTAGACTTTTATAATCCTACACCTATGTCTGTCACTTGGGTGACCATTAACAATTCATTCCCACCACTGAAGAAGAAGCCACACCATGGGACTGGCTGGCAACATGAGAATTGAACCATCTTCTCAAATAAGAATAAACGTGATATTTTCTCCTCATCAAAGTCAAGCATTTATTAGACAACTATGACAAGTAAACTCTAAACCACATAGTAAACTGAAATGAGTGCTGGAATAATACATATAGATGTGTATATGTACATATACACACAAATATATATGTACATATTTAATATACACATGTGTTATATACATTATATACATTATATACATATATGTGTATATCCTTTCTTAATTCAGTGTAAATCCTAACTGGGTATTACTGACTAGCTGTTTCTTCTTAGCCTTTAAAATGTGGAATAAAAAATGAACCATTCCTACATCTAGTTTTTGGTTTTTTTCTCTATGAGGTGTTGTACATCCAAGAGATGACCGAATTCCTTACTTTTCATCTAAATATTTGCAATTTTGGAAGTATGATTAAAGACTCACTTTGGATAGGATGAGATTAGCTTTCAGCAGATGACAGTGACTTTTCCTTTGAATTATTTTCAACATTTGCATCAACAAGTTTTATTTCTAAAAATAATACAAAAATGAGACTTGAAAATGCAAGTCAGTAAAAGAATAAATCTCAAAATAAATGCATTTTTCATATACATTTCTAGCTGCTCATCCAGTTGGGTTGGAAAAAACATATAACCATTGTGTAATCATGGGATACTAGTCCTACTACTACTACTAATAATAACTGACATGTATATAAAGACTGTTAAAACGTGCAAAATACCTTACAAGCATTCTTTCATTTTCTCCCCACCCAGGCACCACAGAGTATTCACATACTGCCACCTGGCTGCTGAGTCAAATTGTAAAGGAGGCCAAGTTCATCCGTAGGACCCCAGGTTTTATTCTCTTTACCTGCCATTATCCAACCCCTTCAGTTGCGAATTGTATTAACTGTCAATTTGATAAACTTCAGAGAGTCTAGAATAGGGAAGCCAGAATACTGAGGGGTCCTCAAATCATGTCCTATGGGAATCAGTTGAAAGAAATGAGGATGTTTTGACCTGGAGGGGAAAAAAAAAGACTTGAAAGGACAGGAGATGATGGTTGTCTTTGAGAATCTGAAAGGTTGCTACTTGGAGCAGGTATTAGACTTATTCTACCAAGAAGAAAAACTGTGGGTAGAAATTGTGCATGTGTGTGTGTGGGGAGCAAATCCAGGTTTCATAAAAGGGAAAAACTTCTTATCTTGCCCTACTTTGGAAAGTGGTGGCTTAAACCTCCCTGGAAGTCTTCAAGCAAAGGCTGTCAGGATGAAATGTTTTTCACTGTATACAAAGGACTGTACTAGAGGTTGAGTGGGAATCAAGAATAAGTGCAATATGGACCCTGCCCCCACAGAGCTGAGAGTCTAGTAAGGAAGAAAGGACATGTAGACACACACACACACACACACACACACACA
>NW_025356521.1:0-1446 GCF_016433145.1 Gracilinanus agilis | reverse complement strand
AAAACTGGCTGCTTTTCAAATGTATTTTAAAGGCTCAAAGAAAGGAAATGTTTGATCTCACCTCTCTGGCAGCTTTATGTAAATTGCAGCTCCAAAACAAGCTGTAATAAGGCTGACTTGGGGATAGTAACACAAGTAAAGGAAATGTCAAAAAAATTTAGGAAGATTGAGGGTATAAAAAACCAATGTGGTCAGCCAAAGTATAAGAGGGGGAAAACTAGATGTTTAAGATATGGTTTCCAGAAATTGATTAACTCAATTTCAAAATAAAATAGACTCAAGTCAGGATGAGTTTTATGGTGGTTAATTTACAATTAGGAAGGTTGAAGGTAGGGAAATTGAGAGAGAGAAACTCTGGCCTGGACCAGAGGCCTGAACCAGGTAGGAATTTAGAGGCCCCAGCAGAGAGACACAGAGGTTAGTTAAACAAGGCTTCTAGGCACAACATCTCCTCCAAAAAGAGAGGCCTCCTTAAGGCTAGAGCCTCCAGAAACACCAAGGGAAGAGAAAGAGTCAGCCTAAGTTACCCATGTGACAATTCAAAGGGAAGCAGTCTGAGGTCTCACCAGAGATCCTTCCACACAAGTTCAAAGTGCCTACTCCTCCACAGGAAGTTACCCTCATATTTAAAAGATAGCATCTTTTGTCACTTGCTGCATCCACCTCCAATTTCAAGTGAACAAATGGCAGCCTTGACACTGTTTTGGATTGCCCAAAGGATAGTCCCTTGTTTTTGATTTGCTCCTTACTATACATTTGTGGGTAATAGACCTTCCCCTCTCTACTTAATTCTAAGTTGGGTGGGGTGACATTATTCCTGGTGGCTAGAGTCTAAATAAATGAATGAAGTTGAGCTAATTCCATTCACTCAAGAGTCAGGGCCCTCCTGTTGCCTGGTTATTCTATAAAAGGACTTTGCATCATGTAATGGGACCTTGGAGGCTCCTTTTGGTGTACATGAAGTCTGAAATCAAATGAGTGTTGGATAATCTGATGTGTAAGTAATCTCAGAGCTCATTCCATCTTGCCTCTCACTGGCCCGGAATTGTGTCTCCCAACCCATCTGGGAAAACTGTTCAGGAGGGTTTTCCTCCCACCCTCTTCCCCTCTAGTGTAGTTCTACTATTGGGGATCTTGCAGACCTGTAGCTCACAGATTCTCAGTGTCCTCAGGACAGACAGTTTGTCTTAGTCTTCCTTCTACTTCCCATATCCTCCAGCAGAGCCAGTGAGGAAGGGAGGTAAGGGATGAACCGTTTCTAATGACCTGCTTTTGTCCCAGGGCTCTGCTGAGGGTTTTCTTTGTGATATTAAAATACTTCTTCCTCACTTTCATGTTTGTAGTTCACTGATAGAGTTATCCCCATATTTCAGATGAGGAAATAGATTTGATTAAGTGGCTTGTTCTGAGGCACCCATATAGTAGCTGTTTGTGGCACAATATAAA
>NW_025356520.1:0-9342 GCF_016433145.1 Gracilinanus agilis | reverse complement strand
GTAGCAAACTCTCTGTTTAAGTCTGGGTTTTTCCTTATGAATGCTTGAAAGTCCTCAATTTTATTGAATGACCATATTTTCCCCTGCAAAAATATAGTCAGTTTTGCTGGATAGTTGATTCTTGGTTGTAGACCCAGTTCTCTTGCTTTCTGGAATATTATGTTCCATTCCTTCCAGTCCTTCAATGTAGATGCAGCCAGATCCTGTGTTATCCTGTAATACACAGGGAATTGTGATTCCATTGTATTGGAATGACTTCTTTTTAGCAGCTTGTAATATTTTTCCTTGGCCTGTTAGTTTTTGAATTTGGCTATAATATTCCTGGAGGTTGTCAGTTATGGATTAAACGTAGGAGGTGATCTGTGGATTCTTTCCATTACACTTTTCCCTTTGGTTCAAGAACATCAGGGCAGTTTTCTCTGATAATTCCTTGTAGCATGATGTCTAAACTTTTTCGTTTGTCATGATGTTCTGGTAAAACAATAATTCTTAAATTGTCTCTTCTAGCTCTGTTCTCTAGATCTTTGTTGTTTCATATACTCCTGAAAATTTTCATTTTTTTTAAATTTTGTTTTATACATTCTTGCTGCCTTGTGAAGTCATTTGCTTCTAGTTGTTGAGTTCTATTTTTTAAAGGCTGAATTTTATCCCTGGTTTTTTGGTCATCCTTCTTCTGGTCTGATTTTCTTTGTAGATCATCTTTTGCCTTCTTTGCTTCATTTTCAAGCTGGTCAATTCTGGCTTTTAAGACTTTATTTTCTTGTTTTAATTCATGTATTTCTTTTTTCAAATTTTGTTCAGCCTCTTTTGATTGCTTTTTGAGTTCCTGAATTTCCTGAGTTAACTGAATTTTGAGATCTTCCAAAGCCTGTGTCTAATTCCCCAGAACTTCTTATTCTTCTTCTATTTCATTTGCTCTCTTATCGCTTCCTTGAAAGAAGCTGTCAATTGTCATTTCTTTTCTCTTTTTCCATTGTTTACTCATATTTTTTTCCTTTTCTGTTTTGCTAGTTTAAACAGATGGATTTAATGAGCTTTGATGAAATATTTTCCCCCAGCTGGCAATGAAGGTTTGTAGTTACTTTCTCTGCAGTATATTGGGTGGGGTGTAGGAGTTTCCCTGCCCTCTGAAGACTTCTTATTTGTCCAATTGATGGGATTAAGCCTGTATTGATAGGATTAATCTGTATTCCTTAATTTGCCCTGAGGATAAAACCTTGAGAAGGAAAAAAAAAGATGTGTGGGAACAAGATGGAGTGTTTTTGCTGAGTTGTCCAGCAGTAGGGTCCCCCTGCTCTGGCCTGCTGTTTGACCTGGTTTTCTTTCCTATTGTGGCCCTTTTTTCTCTCTCTTGGTGTGTTAAAGCTGGTAGGTCTGAAGTTTTGCTCCTTCTAAGCCGCCATCTTTTGAGTGTTTTTGCTGTGTTTCTCTAGCTTTCTCCTCCAGTCACCTCCCAAGTTCCTGTGTTCAACTCCCTGAGTCCAGGGCTAGCAGTCCCTCTCTCCAGGCCAGTGTGCCTGCCCATCTGGAGATTTCAGGGTCCTCTGAAGACTCTGTACAGTGTGTGTGGGAGGGATCCTGTGATTCCCCTTCTATACCCTCCAACTGGAAAGTTCAAGAATTCAAGCCTTTTTCTTGGCATACCTCTTTATCTGTCTAGCAGTAGGATCCCTATGCTCTGTCCTGTTGTTAGATTTGGTCCTCTTTCTTTTAAAAGTACATTATTTTCTATCTTGGTGTGGAAGGGTGAGGAGGTTTTAAGATTTGCTCTGTCTAAGCCATCATCGCCATCTTCCCACAATCCCCCCCACATGATAGTTCTAAGGAGAAATATAAAGCAGTCCAAGGTCCTCAGCCAGAGCTCCTCCAGGTCCAGTTCAAGGCTGAAGAAAGATTTCCAGGAAGTTCTCACAATTTATAAAGGCCATTTCTTTCATTACTTCCTGTGCCTTCCTCCATTTTATGTATACCAATACAACAAAAGCTTTGCTTAGGACTGCATGGGGGGGAAGTCAGTTGATTCTGATCCATCACCCACTCTTGGACAGGTAGGTGACAGACCTCACCTACTTGAGGTTTAAGTGGGGTGTTTACACTTTTGGTGATTAAATCCCCAAAATATGCAGGGTAGTATTAATCTCATCTTCACACATCTAATATCATATATTGAGATATCACCTTGGTTTCCTCCATTTTTATGCAAGTTTTTTTAACATAGACTGCATTACTTCTCTCTTTGGATGTTTGAAAAAGTCTGACAAATAATAATTTACAAATATTCAGTGATTTTTTGATTAGTCAAATGATTGATTCCAAGGATTTCTAAGTCGATGTAGAAGATGAATGATTTTTCCTTGATCCAGGGTGAGATGCCTTTGAGGTTTTCAGGTGAATCTTCAATTCTCCCTCCTTGTGGTGATGAAACTTAGAAACCCAGGGCATTTGTGAACAATCCACATGCCCTTTTCAAGGCTAGGCAATGGAATGGAGAATAGTGGAGTCAGATGATTTGAACTTCAATCTTTCTTTTGGTGCATTTTGTGACTTAACCTCCCTAATATTTCAGTTACCTCATCTATAAATTGAAAGAGTTGAACAAGATTTTTTCCAGCTCTAGAATTGTAATCCAAAAATTTCCCCCCAGCCCTAAGGCACAGGGACACGCACGCAGGCACACACACACACACACACACACACACACACACACACACACACGGGAGGAGGGGAGAGGGAGAGGGAAAGGAAGAGGGAGACTGAGAGGGGGGGGAGAGAGAGAGAGAGAGAGAGAGAGAGAGAGAGAGAGAGAGAGAGAGAGTTAGTTAGTTAGTTAGTTAGTTTTCTCTAAGTAATCCTAGATACCCAAGAGAAATATGCAAACAAATGCTAAGAGGCATCTTATTTATATTCTTCAACTTTGGGGTTTTGCTTAGGTTTACTTTAATTAATTATAATCAATTTTGAAAAATGTTTCTACTGATTACCCAATCATTGAAAGTGAATTCATCTGTATATCCATTAGAAGTTGTCACAGGGTGTGTGGCAAAAAGAAAGACCTCTGTGTTTCTGCCTAATGAGCCTTGACAGGATAACAGCCAACATGTTTGCTGGCCTCAACAGAACTTCACCACACTCTGACATTACTTAATTAAATTTGTCTTAGAGCTTGACTGCATGTTAAAGGATTATTTGCAGAAGGGAGGAAAAAGAAGAGAGGAAGGGAAAGGGAGAGAAGATAACATCCTAAACTGGGGTTAGTAATGGAAAAACTTCACTCACTCAATATAACATAAATATGGTCACCCACAGGTGACCTTTACTTGACATAAAAGAAGTCAGGGATAAGAGAACCCAAATGACTCATATGTGCATCTTTCTTAGGTATCTTGTCTGTGCTATTCCAAGGATTCATGGATTGGATTTTCTGAGAAATCCAATTTGCAAATGTCAACAGAAACATACCAGTCATTATAATCTATGTGGTAAAATCACTTAACCTACATTCATTCTACAGCATTCATATACTTGAGAGAAGATGGAAAAGAAGCTGAGAAAAAAGCATGGTATAGCATAACCTGGAAAGAGCGGGTCTCTGAGTAAAGAAAATTGGGGTTCAAATACTGCCTTTGATACATACTCTCTATGTGAACCCAGGTAATATCCCCAACTGCTCAATGTCACAGACAACTGTATAAGAAACTGAGTAGCAGATTAATGGGACCCATCACACTCCACCCTATAAATTCTCTACTTAAATACAGAGAAGAAAAGGAGGAGGAAGAAGAAAAAAGAAGAAAGGGGGAAAGAAAAGGAGGAGGAAGAGGAAGAGCCCTTAAGTCAGTACATGATGCCCCATGTTCTTTTCAGCCTTGCAATTCTTCCACCCTCATGGTCTCTTCATCCAATTTGAGTCATTCCCTGAACCACATTTTGAGGAATCCTTCAGCATTCACCATCATGCTCTCTTCACACTTAGCACAAAATGCCCTAAGTCTCTCTATCTTACAGTCTGGCATAGACATACTCACTCCCTTTCCTATAGTCCTTTAAATTCCTTTTAATATGTTGTCTCCCTTGGGGGCAGTTGGGTGACTCAGTGGATTTAGAGCCAGGTCTAGAGATGGGAGGTTCTAGGTTCAACTGTGGTCTCAGACACTTCCTATCTGTATTACCCTGGGCAATTCACTTAACCCTCTTTGCCTAGCTCTACCAAACTTCTGCCTTACAACCAATACATAGTAGTTATTCTGAGACAGAAGTTAAGAGTTTTAAAAATAATAATATGTTGTCTCCCCTCCATCAAAATGTAAACTTTTTGAGGACTCTTTTTCTTTTTATTTATATATGCTTTCTCAGCACTTAGCCCAGTATGTAGAAAATAATAAGTTCATAACAGATGTTTTATCTATATAGCTAACTTCAAAACTTCAATTAATAAGGAATTCTCTACTCCATGAGATTTTTCATCTAAATGTGGTTTTGTAAACTCTTTAAGGAAAATTTTAACTTGTTTTCTTTTGTCACACAAATGTTTTAGATAATACATGTTTTAATTTTTATATATTTTGCAGATTACATGTAGATATAATTTTAATAATTGTACTCTGAAATTTTGCAATCCAAAGTCTCTCCCTCCTACTCTTTTCCCCATCCCAAGATGGCAAGTAATAATATATAGGATGTACATACACTATCAAGCAATACATAATTCCATGTTTATTATGTTGTAAAAGAAGATACATATCACTTAATTTAAGGAAAAAAATCACAGAGGACATAAAAGTGAAGAATGGTGTGCTTCAATCTGTATTTCAGACTTTTTCAGTTCCTTCTATGACTATGAAGAGCTTTTTTTCATCATGAATAGAGTTGTCCTGAATCCTTGCATTGTTGATAATAGTTAAAACATTAACATTTCTTCTTCATACATTATTGCTGTTACTGTGTACAACATTCTCCTTGTTCTACTCATTTCACTTTGCCACACTTCATGTAAATCTTTCTAGTTATTTTTTATGATAATCTTGGTCATTTCTACATATACTACATCTTATTCAGCCACTTCTCGATTGATGGACATCCCTTCAGATTGCAGTTCTTTACCACTACAAAAAGCACTTCCATAAATATGTTTGTACATCAAAATTGACTTCTCTGACACTTCTAAACATTACTCCCATCTCTGGGGCTTAGCAGAATGAGTCTAATTGAATTATCGTATGATCTCTTTAACAATTCCCCTTCAATAAATAGAATGGAATCTGTATAATTACACATGGATCCATAAAAAGGACAATGTTTCATATAAAAGAGACACTGAGGGAAATTTTTGTTTCTGATATTCTCCATTTATCTGGTTCTGCACTTATCTCATGTTAACATTGAGTCTTGAATCAGTTCCTGCCTTCCAATACTCACTCTCTTCCTTTGTGCAATAATTTGACATTCTCTGACTCCCTGGCTTGGACCCTGATTTTCCTTCTCTATCAGTTGCTTTGTAATCCATGATTTCATTTCAACCCTAACAGTATTTTGGGGACTTTGTCTTTTCTTTTCTGTTCTCATATTCTTTATAATCTAGCCAATACTAAAACATAGGATGGTTTAATGGAAAGAAAATTGCTAAATCATATCGGAGAGGGACTGAATCTTAGCTCTAGGGCAAGTCATTACCCTTGACTGAGTCTTAGTTTCCTCATTTATAAAGTCAAAATTTGAATTATAGGAGTTTGGAGCCTGAAATCTCTGAATTGTTTTTTTTTATAGAAAAATAGTCTGATAATTGTATTTCAGTATATTTTGTTTCCTTTGAAATCCTATGTAGTTTATTTATGTGGTTAACATTTTCTGCAAAAGCGGTCCATAAGTATCACCAGACTGCCAAAGGGGTTTATGACACCAAAAAGTTTGAGAATACTTGAACCATTCTATCAATATTAATAAGATATTGCAGGGTAAAGAAAAGATATGTGCATATCTGGAGAAATAAATCTGGAAAAGTGTGTAGGAGGGTGGAGAAAAGGAAGTATCCTTGCAGACATTTTTGAAGCAGGTGGAAACAGGAGCACTTACAACCTACACAAGAGAGAACAAGAGAAGCAGTTCTGAAAGACGGAGTAAAGTAGATGTTGTTACAGCAGCTTCTCTCAAAATTAAAGTTATTTATAGGAGGAGCTCAGGACAGATCAAGCCTACTGAGGAAAGCAGCCATGCTTGCCTGAGATTGCTGGCAAGGTCCCATTCTCTCACACAAAGGCACTGCTAATCTCTGTCAAAGGTCATCATTAAACCCTCACTCTGAAGAGTAAAGAAGTCCTTTTAACATCATGACTGAAAGTACCAAACTTGCCTTTCCCTAAGAATAGATTAGCAACCACCGTTTCTCAACTTGCTTATGTCTCTAATAGCAACCCTGGTAACATCCATGTGTGAAGTCATTTTCATAAACATTATCCTGTGAGAAAGTAACACCCACTGAAGAATGTTGCAATGCTTAGTATTCTACTCTCTAAAAGTCTTTCTCTTTGTCATAATAAATGAAGATCACAGCCCCTAGTCATGGTGCCATGATTCTTCCCCTTGGTCCTTCTCAGGCATGCTGGCCCTAACTCTTCCTGTTCTTCTTACCTCACTCTCTTTCTCTAGCTACTAACCTTCCTAGCAGGCTAACTCTCTCTCCAAGGCTAAAATGGCCCTTAGATCCAATCATTCATCACTGAACTCCCACACAAGACTCCAACAGTTATTAGATCCTAATATACTAAATAAAACTGCCAAAGGAGTGAAGAAAAATACCAATGCTATCTCCTTCTTTAAAAGGTAATAAATTCCTGATTTCTGCTCCACTCTCTTTTGTGTCCCTGTGATCTTTCCCTCATCAGCATAATGAAAATAGTTTTAGATCTGAGATGTTTGAGTGGAGAAGGGACTAAGATCCAATGGTAAGATATCTTAAGTAGTGAATGTAGGATTCTTTGGAAGATCCTGATTTGGAAGGCTCTGAGATACCATGTTCTCAAAGGGAAAGAATTGCTTTATTTCACTATTATATGTGAGTCATGGAACACTAAGGTCTCCAAAGATTTAAAAATGAGGCATTAGAAAAATACATGGTGGGTGGGTTAAAAATAATTGTATGCATCTGTTATCACTACCTATTTATTCTGTATCACAAAACAAATAAGAAATGGGAAAAAGAAATGGAGTTAAGCATGCCCTCAGAGAAATGTATGATACAAAAAGAACAAAGGCTGTACATATAGTGAGAACAGGAGATAACCAATCTGTTAGTTTGTCAACAAGTGATTACTAAGTTACTTTAATATGTAAGAGACTATGCTAAACAGTGGGAATAGAAAAATTGGGAAAATGGGCCTTCTTCTCAAGGAGCTCATAGTATAATGGGGGAGAACATTTATAAGCAGCTATGTAAAAATAAGATAGAAATATTCAACAGAAGAAAAATACTGGAATTAGGGCTTCTAATAGAAAATAGGACTTTAGCTAAAAGAGTGATGAGATAGAGATGAGTAGGGAGAGTGTTAAAGCATGAGGGTCATCTATGGGAAAAAACATAGAATCTGTATATGTAGCATCTTGAATGAGAAACAGCAAGGATTCTAGTGTCCCTGAGTCATCTATTATGGGGGAAAGAGCAAGAAGATTGGAAAGGTTTAAAGAATGAGGTTATAAAGAGTTTAAAAACCAAAGAAAGGTCTTTATATTTGATTCTGGAGATAATGAGGCAATAGAGTTTATTGCAAAAGCAGGTGACAGAGTCAGACACACATTAGGAATAGTGATTTAGCATTTAGATGGAGCATCATCTAGAATGGGAAGAAACTTGTAGCAGGTAGATCTACAAGTGGGCATTATAATATTCCAAGCATGAAGTGATAAAGGCCTGAACTTGTATTACTGCAGTATCAGAGGAAAGAAGGGGGGATATGCACAATAGATTTTTAAATGGAGGAACGATAAAACTTAGACAATTGAATATGGAGGGTGATAGGTCCATGAGTTGAAAATAAAATCTTGGTTTTGAGCCTTATTGAGTAGGAGGGAGGTGGGTGGAACCCCCTACACCAGTAGAAAAATTTAAGGAGAGAGTTTTAGAGAAAAAAAAACATGTGTACAGTTTGGGGCATGTTGAATTAAATATACCTAGAAGTTATCCAGTTTGAGGCATCTAATAGGCAGCAGGAGAGTGAGACTGGAGGTCAAGAGGGATGCTAGGATTGGTAAATAAATCCAGGAATTCTATGCATAGATGTAATTGAGTTCATGGTAACTTATGAGATCACTAAGCAAAACAGAATAGCTGTAGAAAAAAAGAGGAACCAGAAAAAAGAATTGGAGACATTCAAGTATGATCTTAGCAGGTACGACCTGGAAGATGATTCCATAAAGGAGTTAAAAAGGAACAATCAGGCTGGTAGGAGGAGAACCAGGAAAGAGAAGTATTACTAAAACCTAAGATTAAAAGAATAAAAAAAAAGAGAAGACAGATGATGGCAGAGGACATAGAGAGAGAAACAAGGATGAAAACTGAGAAAAAGACAGCCCATGTGCTCTAATGTTACCTTAACAATGTCAGGAGACATCATGTTAATGACATCCTCTAGCATGTTGTGTTGCGCCCCTAAGGAAACTTATGAGAGGCTATATCTAAGGGTCCAACTTAGGTATACATGAATGTTGGAATCTATATCATGTGATGACACATTCGCATCGATGAGCTCACAAATACACTGGAGTATTTAAGGCAGTAGTCATATAATATTAATAACCGAGAAATAGTAAAAATCATGGCATTAATATTTCATTGTCAAGCATTCTCAACTAATAGGATAAATACTGTTTAAATGGATGAAAGAACACTGCATCACTCTCCAAACCAGCATGGCAGTTTGGCACATCAATTAGCAGATACTTCTTTATTTCTTTTCTTCTATGTTTTAGACCTGGCAAGCATTTCTGATTATACTGAAATGGAAGAAACATTTAAAGAGACATTTTGGAAGAGATATTTAAAAATAATTGTATGCATCTGTTATCACTAACTATTGATTCTTTCCCCCTCCAATTCTTTGTTGCTATAAATATAATTCCTTATTGTCAATAGAGTAAAGATACAAATAGGCTTGGACAATTGTCTCTGTTCCTTCTATCTTTTTTTTTTCACCAGAAAAAGCTACCATATTCAGAATTCACTTCTGCTAACCAACAGTGTTCTGGGCAACAAATGAGAAATTTTCAGAAGCAATAAGATGATGACCTTCCTTTAGAATAGGTGACCAACTGTGGGCCTCTAAGTCACTTACCCTTTCAGTTAAGAAAACATAG
>NW_025356519.1:0-6067 GCF_016433145.1 Gracilinanus agilis | reverse complement strand
ATATATATATATATGTATAAGATCATATTTGAATTCAGATCTTTTTTACTTCAAATCCATCTCTCCAGGTAAGCTACAGAAAAATAGTCAATATATATTGATTAGCTTCTCTAATTCTTTCTTTTCAGTTGTAAAATAATAATGTCAATTAATAATCAGTTACATATATGGGAATAACTTAAAAATAAATCTTAAGATATTTTAATAGTTAAATCTCTTCTATATGATTGCAAAAGTTCTAAAATTTAATCTTATCCAAAATTATGATTGTTATTTATTTCAGAATGCCCTCCACCCTGATTGATGTGTCTGCCTAATTACTTTTAGAAAATGCCATGATTTATTTATTTGTGCTCATCAAATTAATGATAAATTAATATAGCAATATTTTTTAATTTCTGCATTCTATATGAATTATAAGAACAATATAAACATTCAGTGACTCCTGTGTATGTAGCTGTATGTTGTTATAAAAATAAGAGATGGTATCTTTATACTCCTAATAGGTTAGTTATTATATTGTTGTTATTATTCTGAGGAAGCTGTGTCTGGGTTCCCTTGATGGCTGGTGCAGGGATACCCAAGTCCTGCCACCCAGCTGGATGGGATAATAACTTCCCTTCTTTATAACAGTGCCCAGGCAGGATTCCTACAGGTCAGTGGATGGGTAAACCTTTCAAGTCCCACGCGGGGTTGATTGATTATTACTATTGGGTTCTATCAGCCTTGGATAACATTCATCTGACTGCCTTTCTCCCTCCCCAGAGTGGTGATGGAATAACTACTCCAGGAAGGTACTTAATAAATTTTATCTATGTTGTTAATAAGGGAAAGGAATGATCAGGAACGGATAGGGAATAGGAGACCCTGTCACTAAATCTATGACACTAATCCCTCAGGATGGTAAGCTGTTCAGTAATGCTAGACTCTTGTTCTTAACTTCCTCTGGCTCAGCCTGGCCATGGTCAAATCAGAGTAAGCACTCCATTTGGATGACACAAATATTGATGGTTTTTCTCAGCTTCGTACTGCCAGTAGTTGTGCCAGTCTTACAGCCTTCAGGAAATATTACCCTTACCACCCTCTTCTTTTCTTCTTCTCCTACCCTGAACTTCTCGGTTCACCCCTCCTTCACACACACCCCCGGGGCCAGGGATACCTAAATATCTAGAAATGGTTTAAATGCCTAAATATCTAGGGAATTCAGAGGGATTCAGAGTATGCCAGGTCTGACCCACAGGTCAATCAATGTCCAAGATCAGGTTGATGTTTTTAGTCAAGGATTTCAGGTCAAGGCTCTTAAAACAAAAGTCAAGAGTCCCAAAATCAAAATGCCTCTCTCAGTACTCTCTCAGGGTATTTATACCCTCTCTGGCCAACTGCCCCCCCCTTTTTTTTCCCTCAGAGCCTCTGGAAACATTCAGAAGTCTCCAACTGTCAATCAAGGTTACACTCTCAACTCCCAGAGCTTGAATATGACAATGTTTACATATGGATATGTACAAATATAAACATACCTACCTTTAAAATGTTCATTGTCCAAGTGCTTATATCGGTTATGTCACAAACTTCTTAGTTTGCATTATTTGCCTAGTTAACAATTTTAGAATTACTATTCCAGAGTCAAAAGTCCAAAATAGAAAATTTAAGGATAAAAATGAATAAGCTAGAAATAAATGATTTTGTGACCCATTTTTAATACTATATCTCTGCTATGTTGGATAATTTTTACTTTATTTATATTCATTGATTAATATGTAATAACCAAAGATCTTATACTTTTATCAAAATCCACAATTTGGAGGAATCAGTTATATATGGAAATATGTCTTTGTAGTCAATATAGATATAAATACATACCTAAAGATATGCATCTAGATAAAAATAGTTGTAGATATATAAATATTTATTTATAAGGATTGTGTGAGTAAATAGCTCCACCCAACTTCCCAGGATTCATTATGACCTTATGTTTCCTGACTACAGCCTAATCAGCTTTTGTCAGCATGAGCTAGGTATCAGGCATTATCATAAATGTCCCCAAGGCCTTTATGTCAGCCTGAATTATTGGCATACAATGTCAGTATGTAGGAAGGAGCCAGGAAGGTATATCCATCAAGTTTATCAAGTATATCAAGAGGTCAAATGGGGAAGCTAGATTAAGGATGTCTCTGTCTCTTCCTCTGTCTCTGTATCTGTCGCTGATCTTCCTTTCCTTCTTCTTTTAATAAATCATAATAAATTCATTAAGTCTATGGTCAGACTCATTTTAGTCTAAACAATATGCAGACAAACACATACATATATATATATAATTTATATATGATATGAAGAATGGTAATCAAAAGTCAACATGCATCAAATTCATGCATAAATATGTAGGTTTTTCTTATTCTGCTATATTTATTTAAAATTAAATATTTGTCATATACAGAGAGATTAGGTAATTTTTTGCAAGTCTATACAAAAATAGCTCCCCAGTTAGAATCTCTTTTATCAAAAATCTTGTGGTGTTATATTTCCTATAGTACCAGAGAACTACTTCACACTGAAGTCAAAATTTCATTGACCATGAAGAGGAGAATATAAAATCTTGCACTTATGCTATCTAGTTATATTTCGGTATAGATTTTATTGGACTCATTTTTATCAACAGTTTTAAATTTCAGTTTTAAAACCAATTAATTTGATGGACATTTATTAAATAGGCAATATTTTGAACAAACTATTTACACATAAATATTCTCTTATTTAATTGTCTTCTTACATCTAACACCACAAACCCCTTCATATTCTTCAATAAATTTACACTTGTTTCTTTGCTTTTGCTCAAAAAAAGATTCTCTATTCTTCATTTCTGAGCACATTTATTAGCTATTCTCCATGCCTTCAATTTTCTCCCTCCATTTCTCTTCCACCAGTATTCCCTCATTTATTTCAAACACCAGCTAAAATCTCATACCAATGTATGGAATATACAAAAATAGAAAAAAACAGGAGATAAACGTTTTAAAGTTCCAAATGTGGTGAATGTATTTTATTCTGATTTAAAATCAAAGCTTTCACTATAGCACAGAGCCCAATTTGATATAAGACCACGAAAAAGTGGTGTAGGGCAAACAGAATGTGATGTCCAAATTGAAGGATCAGTTCATTTATTTTATGACATGATACTCCACTTTCATGAAGAACAAATTTAAATAAAACAGAAACTGAACTGAAAGGTCATACAAACATTACCACTTCCATATGTCTTCACCTATCTCTCTCTTATAATGGACTCAAACAAATCTAGACCTCATCATGATGTTGCTACAATAATTCTGTGGAAGAATAAATGGTTCCCATTGTTGAAATTTCACAGAAGAATATGAAAATATATCATGAAAGATAAATGAGTAATAAGCCTATTACTGTAGTAGGAATTGTTATAAGGAAGAGAGGGTTATAGGAAGAGAGGATGATCTGCAAGGAACAGATGCAGAGGAAAAGATTCTGCAATGTTGAATGAGGCATATACTGATACTGAGGGGGTTGGCTCTCTCTCTGGAGGTACCTGGGGAGAGTGGCTGTCTTCCTTAGGTTGCTGATCCTATCTTGATTTCCTATCCTGCCTGCTACCTTGTTGTTTTCGGTTACTCTATTTCCCTTGGAGAAGAACCTTGTCATCCTGAACCAGCTCTCTGCACTGATTCTAAGATGAGATCTGAGTCCTTTTTGGATCTAAAACCTCCCCTGGGCCCTGCCAAGCTTACCATAAACCAGTGATTCCCAAAGTGGTCGCCACCACCCCCTGGTGGGTGCTGGAGCGATCCAGGGAGGCAGTGATGGCCACAGGTGCATTTGGGAGCAGTGAATAACTGTAAGGGAGCAGTGATACTATTAAAGAAAGAAGAGAAGATTTAGAAAAATTGATTTATGTATTCCACTCATAACACTTGATTTTTTTTGAACAACATATTGGATGTTGGCTTGGTTCTGCATACTCCCTCACTTGCATTGAGGTATGTGCAATAGCTTACTGCTACTGTTCATGTGGTGCCACCGAATGGCCATTCCAAAACACGTGAGTACTATGAGCATTGCTGCGGGTAACTGCTACATTTGCGATTGGTCAATTGCAAGGTCAAAGCCTGGAATGGCAGAGGTAGTACTGGCTACTGGCAGTACTACCAGCAGGTTTTGGAGCATGCTATGAATCTCCACAGTTAAAAGAAGAACTGATGGAAGTAACTGCAAATGATGAATTGAAATTTAAATTCAAAAGTGGCTACCAACAATTCTGGCTGTAAAAGGAAATTTCTATGGCTTATCCTGAAATATGGGCTGGGCTGTAATTCAAAAGTTTTTAATGGCATTTCCTTCATCATATTTAGTGGAACGTGAATTCAGCACGGTAACCAATTTATTAACCAAAAAAAGAAACCAATTGCAAATAGTCAATCGTGGTGATTTAAGATTACTGCTGATGAAAATAGAGCTGAGGGTTACTAAATTGGTATCAGCACACCAGGTTCATCCTTCTCATTAAGATGATTTCGAATGTTTTAAATTTTATTATATTATATTATATTCTGAGTTCAATAAATAGTTTCATAATTTCAAAGTTCACTGTTTATAATTTTCACCTTTCTTTACTATATTTTATGAAAAAGGTAGAAACATTTATACATATATCTTTCCTATTAATTGCTATTAAAGATTTTAAAAAATTAATTTGCAGGAGGTGCTAAGTATTATTTTTTTCTGGAAAGGGGCAGTAGGTCAAAAAAGTTTGGGAACCACTGCCATAGACCATTACCTCTAATACTAACTAAGGGGGCTTTAGTGCAGGTTACCTAGAGCAGGGACTGGGATTTTAAGGTGAGAGAGGAAAGGGATTAGAGTAGTACAACAACTCTTTGAAGACAATCCTCGAGAAGACATTTAGATCCCGGGGACTTTAGTTAGTAGAAATTAATATCAGCGTTATCCTATTTCCTTTTTATCCTTTCTTTATTAAAATAGATTACTTTCCCACATACTGACTGTGTGTTGATCTCACACCAGGTTCTATCCTTGTCAGAGTTAACTGTTGGCCTTCAACCCACAGTGTAACATCTTGTTACTGGCCCAATTTAATCCATCTCATCCCATCCCCAAAAGCACCATATTACAGAACTCAACTAATGAAGGACCTTTAACTCTATACAATAATTTTTCTTTTATTAGCAATATATATATATATATATAATGAAAATAGAGAGCAATTGGAGCTCATTTAGCAGGAGAATTTTGTGGTTAGAGCTGTACTTTATGAATATTACTTTGGGTTTGAAGAGAGAGATCAAATGTGTGAAAGTGATAAAAAAAATACCTCCCAACTCTCCTAGACAAAATTCATGCAATTAGATCAGGAGAATACACCAGACCAAATCATGATGGAGAAATCAAGAAAATTCATAGTGATCATTTGAAAAGTCTTTCTTTGCATAGGGAGACATACAGAGAGTTCCATAGACAGGGAAAGACAATATACCAAGGCAAGAGGAAATGGTCCACTTGGAAAAAAAGAAGTTAAGAAGTTCCATCTTTTCAAGAGTAGAATAGAACATCACTTCTGTAAAGGGTAAAATATTAAAGGGTTGGACTAAATTTATGCAAGTGTGGTCACCAGGAATTATGACTCAAGTACAAATGAGTTTTTATGGTAGTTTATTTACAAAAGGATAAAGAGTGAAAGTAAGAAAATCCAAGAGAGTAAATACTTACTTAGGTCTGGTTTGAACTAGGCAGGGCTTAAGAAGCTCCAGCAAAGGGGGCCCAGAGGTAAATTAAACAAGTTTTTTTGCAAGGAGGCCTCCTCCAAGACAAGGTGGCCTCTCTGGAGGTTAGTACCTCCAGGAAAACCCTCAAAAAGGAAGTCATCCCTTTTCACTCACCCACATGGTAGTTCCAAGGGAAAATTCAAGAGATGTCTGAGGTTCCAAGTAGGAATTCCTCCAGAGTCAAGTTGAAGGCCAAAAACCTGTTAGAAATAAATTTAATAATAAAATAATTATATATAATATATGTAACATATATAACA
>NW_025356518.1:0-3888 GCF_016433145.1 Gracilinanus agilis | reverse complement strand
AGGGAGGGAGGGAGGGAGGAAGATCCTGGATGTTGGATAGAATTAGAAAATCTCTTCCTTAGCCCATCTCTCATGTATAGTCAGAGCATATCTGAAGAATACTAGACTAAGTGTTTTTATATCAAACTTTTTACATAGGCTTAATTATCAAGCAAATTTACATTTCATTATTAGGATTGGTTATCTTCTTCTGAGTTCCTGAAGAGGTAATGAATAGATTTACAAGCCTCCTTTAGGTAGGATTCATCACCATAAAAGTACTTTTTAAATTATTTACAGTTGTTTCTAACACAAAGCAATTATAATACAATTAATGCAAGTGCCATTATTTTCAAGCTGTGGGTTGGTAGAAAGAACACATTGTTATTTATGAATCATCATCTCTTAAGGAAAAGTAGAGCCTCTTAACAAAAAAAGAAGAGGCAATATATTATAAAGAGGAAAGGTTCCTTTTACAATCAAGTAGCAAAGCTGAATACAGCTTCATTCATAAATTTCTACCCCTCAATATTTATTTTTCCAGTGGAAAAGAAGCACTTTTTCTCTAATGACTTAGCTTAGAATACAACCTTGAAGCTTCTTTTTTATTTTCGTTTTATAATTTGGAACTCAGGTCCTCATTCTTTTATCCATTTATTAGATAAGTAGATACATTGCTATTTTATGTGGTGATTCAGATGAAAAGGTTATTAATAACCTTTAAATTTCTTATGGGAGAAATTTATGAAAAAGAAGCAAGAGAGAAGAATAGATAGAAGACTGATCTTAAAGCTAGGAAGATCTGGGTTATATCTTTTCTGTGACCGCACTTAGTCATTAAGAAGTTAAATGAGCTATGTATTTATATGCACACATCACATCAATATATGAGGGAGGTACTTCTTCAAAACTGGTCTTCTACTCTATTCGCACACTAACTCTTCTATCTGGACTTGGGCACTTATAGAGGGCAGGCAGAAATGAAGAGGGAAGAAAATATTAAACAAGTTTTATAACCTAATTCCCTAGGGGAAGTAGAATGCAAATAAGTCTGTGTGTGTGTGCGTTTGTATATATATATGTGCATATATATAATGTATGTATACATGCAGATACCATATATGTGTACATGAGTGTATTTTATGTACTTGTATATGTAATGTTGATGATACAACAGGGAAGAAAACTAAGGTATTCTGTGAGATTCTCTTTGTGTTTCTTGGCATTAGAATATGTTCTCTGCTACTTCTTTGGGATATTTGTTGACTATTATATGGGCTATTTCCATATTGGATACTGTTGTTATTTCAGTCTTTGTTTTTAAAGAGGACCAATAACATCATAGGGTGATGTTTTGACTTGCCTGCAAATTGGTTTTAAGTGAGGCAGAGTTGCATAAAGTCATTTGCCTCACTCTTTCAAAGTCATCAAAGTCTAGTGGCAAGACAAAAGTCAATGACTAGAGATGGCTTGAGATGCTGTTGATGACCTTTGATGTCTGACCAAAATAAGCACTCCACAGCACTTGCTTCAGCTACCTTCATGGCCATTTGAGTAAACTGCTCTCATCTACCCATTCTTCTGGGGGATATCTTTACATGATAACTCACAATGGATTTGAAGCCTGTTAGTTACTATCAACCTGGTCGGTTATCTGATATGCCCAGAAAGTTTTACCAGGATGTGACCACTGCCCATTCTACAGCTTCTTGGAGGCATAGGTGAGATTTGGGGGTGTGGCATTTAAAATTATTGTAAGCCCTGGGAGACTCCCTGCTACAACTCCCCCGACACCTCCCACTTCCTTTGTGGAAGGTGTCTGAGAAAGTATAAAAGAGAAAGTTTGGTGCCTTCGGTCTCTGCTCTCTCAGGACCCTGCAGAGCTGACTCTCTCTACCCTCTTTCCCTACCATAATGGTGGGGCACCAGGGATGTTAACTATTATTATTAAAATGTAACGAAATGGTTTGTGGGTTCACACTGGGTTGAAGGAGAGACAGGACCAACCAGGATAGGGAGATCAGGGTTTACTGCCAAGCTGTTAACTGACACAGGAATGGCATTTATGCCCAACAGTCACTCAGTTCTCCTAGGCTAGGGTCTATGGAACCAGCAGGCAAAAGGTAAAAGTTTATACAGTTTAATTGAGGGAAATAATAATGAAGGATGGGAATAAGGAATTCTATACTTACAACCTAAGGGCAAACCACAGGGGGCAGGGAAGGACTTAACTACACTATCCTATTGACCTAAGCCAGGCAGGGCCCAAAGGAAGCAGTACTGGCTGGAGTCACAGGGAGGCTCCTTCAAACCTGGTTCCAGCCAGGTTTGGTCAGCTCAGCTAAAGGGCCTGAGGATGGCTTTCAATTGGGGTCTCACGTTAATCCAAGGATGGTCACAGGATGCCAAGAGCCAACTCCACCAGGTGATCCAAGGTACCCAGTTAGGGAGAGTGAGTTTGAAATGCTATCCACCAGATCACAAACCACTTCCCACTTGGTGCTGCTCTGCAGGTCAGTTGTCCACTGCTGAAAGCCTCCACCTCTCAGGATCCCAGGGAATCTGGATGTAGGTTTTTCCTAACTCTGAGATCTCCCAGGGTTAGCAACAGTTATGTCCCCATCCACCATGGAATCTCTCTCAGAGTCCAAACCCCATTTCCTGCTCCCTCATTCCATCTTGGAATCCTCCAGCCCTTCCTGCTAGGTCCAACACTAATACTAAATTAATTGCTAAATAACCCTCACAACACTACCTAACATTTCCCTTTCCTAATTTAAATAAATCATAGGTATTCTAAACCCTAATTTGCTCTCTGATCTTTTATTTGAGCCCAAAGGACTCTGGTTAATTTTCCCCTGCCAGGGCTGGGGATACTACCTTTCTTTCCCTTCATCTACCTTCCTCTCTCCTTTCTCCCATCCATCCTTCCTATATACCTTCCCTTCTCGACTGGCAGGGGCAGGTAGACACAAAAGTGGATAAGTAGCCCTGAAAATGGCTCAGCAAGCCTTCACACCAGAAGTGCTAGTCCTTCATGAACATCCCATATTCCCCATACATAATGGATATAATTGTGAGCTCTGTGGATATTGTTTTGCAAAAGGTAAATTAACTCACTACTAATTTCATGATCCCTACAATACAACAAAAAAGAACATTATTTACTGACACTTTTCTATCCCATCTTAGACTATGAATAAAATCAGTAGCTATCCTAAATCATTACTCCTACTCAAAATATTTCTAATGAATGATCATATAGGCTTCACTTGAAGAAGTTTTTCCCTTTCAGTGAAAGGAAAATCACTACCTCCACAGGAAGTAAATTTAACTTTCTCTCTGAATGACTCTGTTAGGAAGTTGTTTTATTTTCACCCCTTACCTCTAATTGAAATTTGCTTTCATAACTTCCAACCATCACTTTTACTTCTGCTCTCTGGAGCCAGAATAGAATAGGTCTAATTAATCTATCCATCTTCTTCAGATATTTGAAGACTACTCTTAAAACAACATTAAGTGCCACATGGGGAAATGTTGTGAAAGTAATATGGCAACAAACAAAAAATTAATTTTGCTAGGTATTAGATCTGTCCAAAATCTAATGGAGTTTGATCATCCTTAGAGATCCTTACAGAATTTGAAAAGATCATCCAATATAAAGTGACTATAATGAAAAGAGTCTAGGTTGAATTGAAGTTACTGTCACTATCACATTTTGCCTATGAGTCTAAAGGGGAATTGGTCAATTGTTTAATCATTAGAGATAAGACTGTGAGTTTTTCTCTAGCTGAATAAAGTAAAAAAAATGGAGTTGTCTTTTTTTCAGTACAAGCTATTAGGCAATTTTAAAAATGAGCATCTATGTTTTCTTAACTGAAAGGGTAAGTGACTTAGAGGCCCACAGTT
>NW_025356517.1:0-7726 GCF_016433145.1 Gracilinanus agilis | reverse complement strand
ATTCTTCAATTTTGTTGAATGCCCATACTTTCCCCTGGAAATATATAGTCAATTTTGGTGGGTAGTTGATCCGTGTTTGCAGGCCCAGCTCTCTTGCCTTTCTGAATATTGTATTCCAAGCCTTACGGTCTTTTAGCGTGGAGGCTGCCAGATCCTGTGTGATCCTGATTGGTGTTCCTTGATATTTGAATTGTCTCTTTCTGGCTTCTTGTAAGATTTTTTCCTGTGCTTGAAACTCTTGAATTTGCCAGTTATATTTCTGGGTGTTTTCTTTTCTTGATCGAATGTGGTGGGTGTTCTATGAATCCTTTCGATGTCTATATTGCCCTCCTGTTGTAGAACTTCAGGGCAATTTTGCTTAATAATTTCTTTTAGTATGGAGTCCAGGTTTCTATTAATTTCTGGTTTTTCTGGAAGACCAATTATTCTCAAATTGTGTCTTCTAGACCGGTTTTCTTGGTCTGTCACTCTCTCATTGAGATATTTCATATTTCCTTCTATTTTTTCAGTCTTTTGACTTTGTTTTATTTTTTCTTGCTGTCTTGAGAGATCATTAGCTTCTAAATCGCTCAATTCTAGCCTTTAGGGACTGGTTTTCGGCTCTATACTTTTTGTTTTCAGCTATGATCTTTTCAATCTGGTCATTTCTGGTGTTCAATTTGCTTATCAGTTCATTTGATTTCTGAGCCTCACTTTCCAATTGCAAGATTCTACCTTTTAAACTGTTATTTTCTTGCCAGATCTCTTCCATCTTCCTCAGAATCTCAGTTTTGAACTCTTCCATAGCTTGTGACCCGTTTCCCTTATTTGAGGAGGGTCCGGATGCTTGTTTGTTCTCCTCCTCTGTTTGCTCGGTTGTCTGGATTTTCTCTGTGTAAAAGTTGTCGAGTGTTAAAGACTTCTTTTTCTTGTTGTTTATTTTTCTCTTCTGAACTTCCTTAGTCTGGGTAGCCATCATTAGCCCAGCAGCTTCTCAGCTTTATCCTCTCGCTCAGTGTCTGTCTGTGGTCTTTTGGCTCCTGAGGTCTGAGGTCTGGCTTTTTCCAAGGTCAAGCCCCCTGATGGACCCCCTTGCTTGATCCTCTGCTGGAGGTTCCTTTATAAGTCTCAGGGCGCTGCTTCCACAGTCGTATACTCGTCTACGCTGGTTCCCCACTCAGGGTTTCAGAGCTTTAGCTGGTGGCTGTGCCTGCCTCCACCCACACCTCCGCCTGTGCCTTGCTCTGAGCCTGTGCTCAGAGTTCGCGTGTGTTCTTTGGCTTTTTGGGGCCCCAAATCTTGCTGCTCTCAGGAAAAGACCCTGGAGCTGCCAATGACTTGATGGGTGCCCCAAACTTGCTCTATTTCTTTTTAGCTGGCTTAGGTGTGATAGGTGGTGTGTGTGGAGGGGGTGGGGGTGGGGTGGTTGCTCAGCCCGCGATTTAGTGAGAGCTGTTTCACCCCTTTATAGCATGGAAATGCCTCGATTCCACGTACCTTCCACGCTGTGCCCCATTGTGGGGTTCCTCCGTTCGTCTGGACTTGTTTTTATGTCCCCTTGAGGAGTCTTGTGTGTTTTGGTCAGGAGAGGTTAAGAGCTGCTTTTTACTCTGCCACCATCTTAACCCGGAACTCCTCTCTTAATTGGCTTTTGAAGTCCTTTTTGAGTTCTCCTAGAATCTGTGTCCAATCTGTGATTGAATTTCCCTCTGTTATTGGTTTTTATTCATTTCACTTAAACATAATGTTAAAGTATTTTTATCTCAGAATAATGTTTTGAAGAATAAGAAATAGAGGAAAAAGTTATAATCTATAAGACAAGATATCATGATCTCTTCTGAGGAGTCTGACTGTGGTCTCAAATATTATACTGGATAACAAAACAAATGTACAAAAATACTTTAAAATTCCTTGTTTTTTTTTTAATAGGGCTTAAAATAATTAAAGAGTCAATATAGAAGCAATGAAAATACCTTAAAATTTGTTGTTTAGAATCCCTGTTGATTCTGCCTTTGAAAAAAAGACAAACAATATATTTTAAAACAACAGTAAAAAACATAACAAGAGCTGATTTCTATCTTTTTCTGTATCACTTCCACAGAACACCTGGTCTATAAATTTAGTGACAAAACTTTCCCTAGAGTGCCTTTTTTGTAAGAAAAAAAAAGTTTTTAAAAATGTTTTGCCTCAATAGAGCATATACAGCTCAATTTTACACTTTCTCCATCTGTTTGTCTGGCTTAACTGTGTATACTAGTGTGTTTAAAGAAAGTTATACTGTTTGTCCAACAAAATTCTACAGTCAGCAACCTCATTTCTATTTATGTCTGGCAGAAGTGGGCTAGAAAGTTTTCCTAACATTAAAAGAAACTAAGCTTTTCCCTATCTTATCGTCTGACTACCAACCAAAATGACATGTAAGAACTTTATCCAAGAATCCTAATAGATTAATGGAAGGAAGAATAAAAGATTTTTGAAAAAGTAATTAAATCCATTAGAGTAGAAACTAAATAGCTAGTAATACAAATATTACTTTCAGATCTATTGAAGTAACTATCCATGTCTTAAAATATCTATCCTTGTAATTCCACATGTTTAGTATCTAAACCAAGAAAAAAAGTTTTTTTTTTCTATCACATATTTTTTTCAGAGACTTCAGAAACTACCCAAATGACAAAGGTTGCTACAGTGCAAAGAATGATAGATGCAGAGTCTGAGGATCTCAATTTAAGTCCTGATTGCCTCTTTGTGTCTCTGTGTGGACATTCCATTTAACCTCTCTGTGCCTCAGTTTACTTTTTTGCAATATGAAGGGATTACACTATATACAACCTTCCTTATATGTAATGCCAGGTACCAGGCATAAGTAGTAGATATCCAGTAACCTTCATATATTTTCTGAAAAATAGGCAAGACAATATGACTATGCCTTCTTATACTGGAATTCACCTGTATTTACAAAAGGGATATAATCTAGCTATGTTCAGCCATTCCCCAAAAGCCAAGATCAGTTAGAATTCTGGATCTAGTTCTATGGTTAATTAATCACTTGGCTTTAGGAAGATAACTGAATCTCTCTGAACCTGCTTGGTCATTTACAAATCGGGTTTTTTAATACATTCATTGTGAACCTTCCCAGATTGTTGTAAATATATACTTTATAATATATGCTACATTATATTTCAAAATAAAGAATTAAAAACATGACAAGTCATAAAATTATAGAATAGATGATTTGCAAGATACTTGTACATCATGTAACCCAAATCCTTTTTGGAATTCCATATACAACATCCCAAAAGAGTGGTCATTCAACCTTTGCTCAATATGAGAGTTTTCACTCCAACCATCTTTTTCCTCTCAATTCATTTCTTTCCAAGACAATCATAAAATGACATTAATTACCATCATTGTTGAAATAGATCCCTTGGAGGCAGCTGAGTGACTCAGTAGATTGAAAGCCAGGTCCTGGCAGGGGAGGTCCTGTGGATTCAGACACTTCTTTGTTGTGTTACCCTGGTTAGTCATTTAACTTAGCTTTTAGTTTTAATTCTAAGATGGAGGGTAAGTGTTAAAAAAAGAAATAGATGTCTATAAAGAGACAACCTTCTTATTGTATCATTTTGTAGTTTTTATTGTCTCTTTCCTTCTTAATCTTTTTCATAGCTTAGCACAGTGCCTAATACATAGAAAGTACTTAATAAAAGTTCATTGATGAATTGATCTAGCATTTGAAGATTTTTAGCTGTCCCTCCTTCTTTATACCATTTCATCCTTTGGCTTTTGTGAGATTAAACTTTTTATGCTTCATCTTTTGCCCTGGCTTTCTTTGTCTCTTATTCTAGATCCTCTACTTCCTTCTAACCATTAGATATGTGTTCCCCAAGGTTTGATCTTTTGCAATTTTCTCTTTTATCTATTATTTCTCAGTATTGTCAGAGACCTCAACAATTAATCACATACTCTCTCTCTCTCTCAGCAACTTTCCTATGTCCTGTTCTGATCATGTTACTTACCTATTTAGAAATTCTCATTGCTGATGAAATAAAATATTCATTTATGATCCTGTCATGCAAGGTCCTCTCTTAGCTACATTCTGCCACCGTTAGTCAACTATCATTTAATATTTGTGTCATCACAGGCCTTATCCTATATTTTATTCCATCTGGATAACTCTCCACCTCCCATTTGTGTCTTTCTTCTTTGTTCCACTATTTTTATCCTTTCTTTTCCTGGCAGGTGGAGAGAGAACTCTGACTCCATCTCTATCTATTGAAATTTCCCCTTTTGTTCAGGACTTAGTGGAAGTGCGATATTGTTCTGCTTCTATTAGCTATTATTTGTTCAAGGTGGGAGAGTGTAACAAAATGAAATGTTCAGGGCATGGTCACTCGTCCCAATCAAAGTATTGGTTAGAGAAGAGGGGGATGTCTTTTCTTGGCATATTGGGTTGATAATTCAAATTTTGCTTCCTACTTAACCTAAGAGTAATCTTGGAGAGCAGATACAGTTGGAAATTTAAATTTAATCTCCATAGTTTGTAAACTGAGACATCCTGACAGAGAACTAGAAGTTGGGCATTTCAAATGGAAGTCCCTATGGGTGCTTAGAAAGGAGCAAGAGCCACAGTAGCAGGAAGTAGGCAAATAATGGAGTGTTTTCATTCAATACTCACAACCAGAAATAATTTATGTATGGGAAGATATTCCACTGTGTAAGTGTTAAATTTAATGGTTTGGCTAAATATATGAAAATTATAAATCTTTTATTTATAAAAGAGGTAGAAAGAGTGAAAGTACAAAAGGGTAGAAAAGACATTAGCCTAACTAAATATTGTTCTAGTGCTTAGCTCCGCCAGGACTTGTTAACCTTCAATCAGAATTAAACTATCTCCAGAAGACAGGAAGGGGAAAACCAGCTATCCACTCACCCAAGACAATGACTGGAGTTGAAGGTGACTCCTGAGGGCAACTTTTTTCTTTGGGCCGATCTTCTTCTTGAAGCTGACTTCCTTCTTGGAGTGACCCTCTTCTTGGAGTTCACTCTCTACTTACCTCCTTCACCAGACTTCTTTACCAGACAGACTGCTCAGGGATTTTCATTGCTTTTATGGTGGTTTCCTATCCCTGTCCCTTTTCACAGGAGCCAATTGCAGTTTCCAAATTGTCTGAGTTCTCACTTTTGGAACCACACCTTTTCGAGTGTGTGAAATCTTAAGTTTCTGGCTTGTTCTCAATTAAGGTGTGAACTCACTAAGTGGTTTGTGAGCTCCTCAACTCTTAAGTTTCTGGCTTGTTCTCACCTAGTATCAAGTAAGGTGTGAGCTCATAGAGAACCAGGAAGATGCAGAATCTTCATGTGGAAAGTGGCCATGCATGGGAACTAATTTATAGGCAAAAATGGAGTCATAGTGATCTCTTTCTTCCTCAACATTTAATCAAAAAGGATTAGGTATGACAAGGGCCTTGTATCAAAACAGCCCCACCTAAGCTTAAGTAGAGTTGCACTGTTGTTCAACAATAAAGTGACAAAAATTTCTGAAAACTAACATTTTAATTAAGAAATCTTCAGGTGGTGGTGAAAGATCCTAATAGTGAAGGTTCTGGACTTTTATCACTATTGCATAAGATGTTCCAAAGTTTGTGGGCAAATGGTCATTATAACTATCTTCCATAAAACTTTCCCTTAACTCCAGATGAAAGGGAACTCTTCATTATTCAAGTTATCATGTTACAGGCAACTTTCCTGCATTTTTAATGATATTCATTCTTGTAGTACATTTGCTATTAGAGTATACAGGATATCCAGGTAAAATCTCTTGTGTAAGGGCTTTCCAGTCTCTTTTCAATGTTGTTTTCCTCCTTTGCTGTCTCTCTACCAGCCAGTTATCATCTGTGAGTCCAAGAATCTTTAGTGGCCATATCTTGGTAAACCACATTGGCAGGAGGTCTTAACCAGGTTGATATTAACTGACAGGTCTCAATCCAGTTGATTAGTTAATGTGGTATCTACTCCAGCAATGTGAACATTTTTCGCAGTGGAAGAAACTGATGGGAATAATTTGTTCCAATGGCTATGAAGAAGTCAAAGTGTAACATTCACTGCATGCCAAATCATCCCGATCATCTTGGCTTTGTCTTGTCACTAGACTTAGATGACTTTGGAAGAGAGAGTGAGGTTGAAGATTTTATGTAACTGCCTCACTTAAATCCAATTCACATAAAAGTCAAGACATCATCCATAATGTCATTGGTCTTCTTCACAAACAAAGAATTTGAAATAAAAACAACACTTACTACTATATAACGTTTATCAACTATTTCATTTAAAGTGGGGCATAGCCTCCAAATATGTCTAAAATGAGAACTATTATCAGCAATGCAAAGATGCAAGAGAACTACAAAGGACTCATGAAAAAGCTATCCATTGCTATAGAAAGAACTAACAAAAGTCTGAAAGAGACTGAAACACATCATACTTCACTTTATTTCCTCGATGAATTTTTCTCCTGTGTAAACAATATGTGTTTTCTTTTAGTTCATAATTAATATAGAAATATATAGTATAATAACAAACATACAAACTTTATCATATTGCCTGCCATCTTGGAGAGGGAGAAGGGATTGGAGGAAGGGAAAGAACATTGATTGCAAAACATTAGGAAACAATTACTGAAAATTATACCAATATGTAATCTGGAGGGAGAGGAACTTAAAAGAAAACATGTCTTTTTTTTAAAATATCAATGAAAAGTTTAAATGTGAAAATGAGGAGTTACAGGAGAAAGAGGAAACTACTTTCTGGGAGCCCAAAGAATTGGAAAATTTCACATATAAGAGAAAAGAAAGAATGAGGATCACACTATATTTTGAATTCATAAAATATATTAAGATCTTTTCCAAGAAGAGACTTTGGAGCAAGAAAATTGCTACTTATATTCTAAGGAACAATGATGTGTATGTGAAGGTGTTGTCAGATAAAAAAATTTACCTAAGAATTAGAAGCAGAGATGAGTATTTTAGGTTGGTGACTTCTAGATGAGGGATCTTGATGCCCCTGTCTACTTGATTATGTTAGAATTACCTGCTTTATTCTGGGATGGCTATCCCAGAAATGACAGAAAACTGTCCAAGATTTGTCAACTTCGATGACCGTGACCTACTGCTGTTGATTCGCATTAGCATGAATGATATTGACAGAAGACATATAGAAAAAAAATCATGAAAGAATATAATATCTTCAGCAAGAGACTTGAAGACTTTGGCAGTACAGATGATGCTTTTTAAAAAATCACTGTTGCTTTTGGAAGGAAAAAGCAGGTTTGGGAAGTTGACAGCCAGTTAGGAAGATGGTGTCTGAGCAAAGAATTTCAATTTCCATATCAGAGCTTAAAACATAATAAGAATAACAGGTTTCTGGCTTAGGCAGGAATATATCTAATATGGGAAGGGAAAGACATATTTTCTTATTGTGTTGTAAATCTAATCAAAACATTTTTAAATGGAAAAGGAAGGGAGAAAAAGAATATTGCTTCTACAGTCACCAAGCTACATTCATAGAAAATATCTATGATATACAAAAAAGAATCATATCAGAGATAATCAGAATTTCAAGAGAAACAAAATACAAGTAAGGAGCTAGTAATAAAACCAGAGGTGGGATAAATCTCTGCTTGAAAATTTACATTGGAATTTTATACTACATCATATATATATATATGTATATATATATGTATATATATATATAT
>NW_025356516.1:0-2103 GCF_016433145.1 Gracilinanus agilis | reverse complement strand
ATATAATATAATATATATGACATTATATCACAATAATGTTTTGATATAATTATTATAATCATATTATTATATAGTAATCATATTTATTTGTAAATGTATAATTTATTTTACTAATTATACAATAATGTCTTAATAATATAATAAACCCTCTCAATTATGTATGAAATATTGATAATCATATTAATAATTATAATAATATGTTCTTTTTATAATAACCTAAATAGCAGGTAGAAGAGGTCCAGCTTCCCAGCCATTCAGAGCTGGTTCAAACAACACAATTACATTTTCCCACCATTCCCAGAATTGGATAAAGTTTTCTCACAAGACAGAAGTTGGACTAGCCCATAACTGAATCGAAAGGGAACTGAGCTAGATCCAGACTACAATAATGTCAATGGAAGGAATGACAATAAAAGCTGAATGCTTTAAAGTTATAACAGCCCACTGTGACGGCAGCAACATCCACTCCTCAAAGGCCAGGCCTCTGAAACTTGAGACTTAGCTTCACCAGGGGACTAAGGCCCAGGCTGCAGAGAAGGCCTCTAAAGCAGGAAGGCCCAGCACACCGGAGCGCAGACCACTAGGCCTGGCCCAGCCTGCTGCCAGAGGGCACCGCCGTGGCAAACTAGGGGCAAGGGGAAGCTGTGTCCGGCCAGACCAGGGCTGGATCTCTTGCTCAATACCCTCATTGGGTTTCAGGCCCAAGGCCTGACCTCAGTTAGGTCTGGCTTAGAATAGAAAGTCTGACCTAAAAGAAGGAAAACAAATGAAATGTCCCCCTCTCTTCCTTGACAAGGAGTGGAAACTGCATCTAAAGTTAGACCACTTTCCAATGATGAGGAAATCGCACCCTAGTGACCAAAAAGTCAGACACAGGACTGAGCTACATTAGTGGAATGAGAGGCGTCTAGGATGGCAACTCAAAGGCTGCAGAAATTAAAGGTTTACTGGATTGGGCCCAACTCAGACCAATCCAGTAGTTCTGTGGCTGGATTCAAATAGATACATGTAGATAAGGGTTTCCTCTTCTTTCCTAACCTCCGTGCTGGCAGAAAGACAGACAGACGCCCCCTGGCCGGGGGAATTCTGCCAAACCTAAGGAGCATCGCCTCATGGACTTGACTTTCTGTGCCAGTGATTCGAGCCCAGCTTCCCCATATCAATGAAATCTTGCCCAATCTAGATAAAGCAGATGCCTCTCCTACCACAGAAAGACGATCTATCCATGCAGATGGGATGACCATTTAGTAGAAACTCTTCCACACCTCACTGCTGGCTGCAAAAATTTAACATTAATTAAATATGGAGCAAAATATAACCAGAGAGCTAGCCTGCCATCGGTCATGGATTGACGGACCCCCCCAAATCCTCTGACTATGTACACAGACCTCGAGATATCCTTGAAAACTCTACCAATAAATATAACTGAAAACAGAGCCCGGTCACAGTCTGAACTGTTGCCTACAATTGCCTAGATAGAACATGGATCTATTAAATTTTTTAATGATGTTTAATAGACGTCACAATACCAGACACTCATCATCTGCAAACTTCATGGAATGAAAAGCTTTCAAATTGCAGATGCCTATTGGAAGAAATCCACATTAGGTGGGAATAGGATAAAATTCATATCTTCCCATCATCCAGTGCTTTACTAGAGATGATGCTTTCATTGAGTCTACAAAAGACAACCTTGCATCCAAATGCTTTTATTCAACTACAAAGAGCAGTTATTTATCTATCTGTGCAATGGTCCATGGAAAATTAAATAGAATAATTTATAATAATATATTTCATTTATAGGCACAAATGTATGATTAATATATTTAGAATAGAATTTATTTCTATGATGAATAATATATAATATAAATAATAATTTATAATAATAGGACCAACTAGGTGGATCAGTGGATAAAGTGCCAGGCCTGGAGATGAGAGGTCCTGGGTTCAAATCTGGCCTCAGACACTTCCTAGCATTGTGACCCTGAGCAAGTCACTTGACCCCCATTGCCTAGCCCTTGCCACTCTTCTGTTTTAGAATTCATATGAAGGTAGAAAGTATGAGTTTTTTTAATTGCCTAGAGCACTAATGGGCTTTCCCAG
>NW_025356515.1:0-5306 GCF_016433145.1 Gracilinanus agilis | reverse complement strand
CATATATTATTAAACAGTTAAAAATTACATACATTATTATAAATAAATAAACAAATAATATAAAATATATACACTTTTCATCTTGTTTGGACTTTACAATAATCCTGGGAAGTAAGTACTAATATTATTCCCATTTTACAGATTAATAAACAGAGGCAAAGGTTAAGTGATTTGACCAGGGTCACAGCTGGTAAGTGTCTGGATTTAGATTTGAATTCTAGTCCTCTCCTGACTTCACACCCAGTGTTCCATGTATAATACAGTATCTCTGAACTTTCTCCAGAGTGTTCAGATATCTGCTTCCCTGGTCGGGCAAGAATAAGAACAAAATTAGGTTTTAATTTTAAGAAAATAGATTTTGAATGAAATCACCTTTCATTGTAAACTATATATTTTTTTTCCGTGTCTCCTAAAATGAATATACACAGTGATCCCTATTGTTGATGACAAAAAGTAATCACTGTGTTGGTTGATTGGCTTCAGTTTATTGTTGTTTTTATAGGGGAGGAGAGTTCATGGTAGGCAATACAATTGGAAATAACTGTATTGGAGAGGGGGAGAAATAATTTTAAAAAACTTACTTAAAAAAAAACTCAGCAAGGGATTCAATAAGAATAATCCCAAATGGGATTCAGATATTTTGAAACTGAAGAAAAGAGGTTTAGAGTTCACAAAATGGTGATTGAGTCTAACTGTGAACAAATATGTTTATTTTAAATTTATGTAATCTTCATTCTATTGAGGAAAAATAAATTAAGTGAAACCAGCATATTCTCAATACCTTGAATCAAATAGGTCCTTAAACCCCTAACTCTGAAACTTTATGGAAAATATCAGAATTAAATATAGCATAGAGGTTTCAAGTTCAACTTCCTTAAAGTGCCAGAGGTTAAAGAGAAATAAGGAGAGTATTAGCTGAGCCCATTATTTTTTCAAAAAATAAGGAGAAGTGCATTAAAAAATGATGCCTATTTTCTTAATTAATTTGCAGGACTACTAGTATGAAATAGCTACTAATATATGCCAGAAATAGCCACAGTGAAAAAAAGGTCTCTGTTTTTGAGATCCTCAAAGCATAAAATTCTTGTGAAAACTAAAGGTCCATCAAACAAAATAAAGGTAAACCTGTAAAAGGATTGAAACAAGTCAAGCAATAGGAAATTAGCAAGCATACATCAACCAGATGTAGCAAACAATTTCCCTCCTTTTAAGCAGGGGGGAAAAAACTATTTTGATTGTTCTAAAGAATAATTTCATAAATGCATGAAGACAACATAAAGCTTTCCTGTGAGTGACAGCAACTGTCTAAGGCTCACAAATTACAGAAATTTTCAGGGAATGGGAAACACAGTTGTCAATTTTTTGCAACTTCCCCCACCCCCCAAATGGTTTAATTTGGCCCTATCTCTTTTGAGTCCTTTATCTTCTCCTATGTCCTACCCTGCAATATATGTGAAATTTTATCAAAAGCTTTCTGATATTACCATAAATTACTGTGTAAGCAGAGCTTGTGCTTATCTGTCAAGGGGATGCTTGCCTTTCTGGGAGGTTTTTTTTTTTTCCTCCATTTTTATGTATATGAAAGGTTTTTTGTTTTTTTTTTTTCCTTCTCCTTGCTATTCCTCACCAAGAGCTGCTCCTTAAAGGATTTCAATTTGCTTGAGATGATGTAGGAGAATCCTGTTCATAGAACAACTTTGTGACACAAGCACACAAAAAAAAGGGAGGTGGGGAAGTGGGGAGGAAAAGAGATTTTTTTAGTCGTCATTTTTTTTACAAGTATTTTTAAAGCATCATTTTTGTCTTGATGGACCATAGTTGTTTATAAGTACCTGATTCTTCTTAAAATGTTCGGCCTGACCTAACCTCCTTAGTCAATTTTCAATCATAATCCATGAATATTTATTACTTTTCCAGTTATTTATTTTCCGAGAATTTGCTACATCCATCTGTACCTTACCTACATGGTCAGTTTTAACCTACTGAGATTTCTTTAAGTGCCGTTTATTATATCTAGCTACTCATAATTTTTGACAGCCATACGATTTTCAACCTTATCGTCAGTATTTTGGAAAAAAAAATCCAAGGTTAATTAGATGGATAGTCTACTTTTGGAAGCAGTTAGGATGATTTCCTATCTTGGATATTGTAATCTAAAAGAAGGCAGAAAAGTATAGTTGTTTTATTCCAGCCAAAGGTATAAATGGAGTGGAAACTCCTTTGGCTATTTTGGGGCAGGGTTGGAGGAAGGTCACTTTGAAGGCTCAGACTTTGAGGATTGCCATGATAACAGAATATCTAGAATCTGCTTTAAAGAAGAAGTAGAAAATCAAGCTATCTGTGACAAGCCTGGAAGCTTCATCACTCAGGCTGAATTCTGGGTCTTGTACTGAGCAACTTCCTCCTATATCTCTAATTTTACCTAAATGCCATGTCAGGTATATTTAGAAACCCTTTCCTTAGATAGGATGACTCCCTTTCCCTGCTTCAGAATATGCAGGTTAGTCCCAGGCACAGATCTGAACACAAAGGAGGAATGATGCCCTTTTGAATCTAGCCATATTGAGTTCTTTTCCACATTGGAAAAAAATTAATCCAGTTTCAAATCATAAGACTATGTACATCAATGGTGAATAAACTTCTGGGTAGGGTGTGGTTGGTAGGGAGCAGGGGACCAACAACATCGCATTCCTATTTCTTGAATTGTTAGACATTTTCTTGAATCAGAACAGCTAATAGAGACATATCCTTTCTCTGGCCACAGGGCACAAATTCTCCCAGTGTTTATGTGCTAGAAAATAGAGCCAAGCCTGGATTTCTTTTCAATCAAACCATTTCTTTTATATATTTAATACACCTACCATTTTCTTGATTATTTTCATCCTTACCACCAAATATTCTTGTCTCAAGCCTCTTATTTTCAGCTCTATTAGGCATTTACCACGTGGCGACTGTCTCCTCCCAATATTGTCTTGCCCAACGGCCTCTTTTCTCTTTCCCTCTCCCTCTCTATCCATCTCTCAGTCTGCCTCTCATTTAACAGTTTCTTTTTTCAGGGTGATGAGATTTGAGGTTTGGGTTATAGTTGTAGGATGTCCTTGAAAGAAGTTTGCCTCCACATTTGGAATATTCTTAGCAGATCTACAGTATAACTCAACTTTAATTTAGCATCTGTCTAGCTAGCCAGTCAAAGTGCCAATGGAAATGAAGAGAGAAGCCATTCAAACACAGACTCAGAAAAGTAAATCTTTCCTTCCTTCCTCCCTCCCTTCTTTCCTTCCCTCTCTTTCCTTCTGCCTTTTTTCATTTTCTTTCTTCATCTCTCTTTTTCTTTTTCTCTCTCCCTTCCTCTCTTCCTTTCCCTCTCATCGCCATCCCTCCATCCATCCTTCCTTCTTCTTCCAAAGAAGCTGGGTTCAAATGTGAGTTCTTACCTTTATTCTCCATGTAATATTAGGCAAGTTACTCTATTTTTGTGGGCCTTGGATTCCTTATTGAAAAATGAAGAGATTTATTAAATGTTGCTTAGATCCTTTATCTAAATCTATGATGTTGTGAATATTCATCGTGGATAGCACATGAACAATCTACTTTTCCTTTTACTTATTAAAAGGCTTTTGTTGGGAAAGTTTTTTTTTTCTTTCTTTAGGCATAAGTGGCAGTGAGAGACAGTATGATATAGTGGATAGTCATTCGTATACAAAAGGATCAGAATACAAGCCCTGCCTCTGATTCATATTGGCCATATGAGCCTAGACAAATGACTTGATCTCTCAGTTCCCTAGAAAACTCCTGAAGGCAACAAATTGCCTGTAAATTGCCCATTCGTGTTAGTGAAGGAATTTACACCAGATTTCTTCTACTTCATGAAATCATAGGTCTAGACCCAAACCAAGTCCTTTGGCAATGGATGGGTGAGTGTTCTCCAAATACGGGACACACTATTAATTTCATTTGAACTCATATATACATACACATATTAAATCCAGGAATTTGACTCGTGTCTACATTGGTATCTCAAGAAACAAAGAATTTCAGCCTACAGTCGAATGCTAAAAGGAACAAGTCAGTGAAACAAAAACACATGAATCAAAATGGACAGATTGTCCTTCTTCATCTATAGCATCTCTTCTGGGAACAAAAACAGAAGGATAATCAGCTCATTGTAGATAGTTAGTTTCATGGTGAAAGACTTTCTTTTACAATGAATTCCATCCTGTGAGCTTATGTATTTGATGGCTACCCAAAGATGAAATTTCCAAATCAAGAAATCTATCTTTTAATTTGGGGGGCTTGGGGGGAAGTGGTGGGAATCTATTTTCTTCTAAAGAAATAAATGGTTACGGGTAAATTAATCTCTTGGCCTATCACTGGCAGACATTGACTCAAAGGGTTATTTTCCCCTTATTTAAGAAAAAGAGACTAAAATTAATTTTGACAGACCTGGCAATTATCTGGGAGCTGCCAGCTCATTTTTTTTTTAAACAACCCACTAGCAAGAAGGGCTGATTAGACGGAAAACTGGTCTGAAACCAGCTATACACAAAGGGCCAAGGGGACTGTGCATAATAACTTGGGAGTGAGAATTTTGCCCAAAGAACATCTGTCAGTGGCGGAAGAGAAGGCAAAGCCAAAGAAATTCTAGGCATGATCTGATGGTGAAGGGGTCTGGCTATATGCATAGAAGGAGGAAAATAATCCCCATCAAATGACAGGGAGATAAAATAGTGCAGGAGGGGGTTTCCTTAAGGCTTGGGGATTTAAGATTGATGGTCAGTCTCATCCGTACATATTGGCCACCACTTTTAGTAGCTACTTACAGCAATCTATTGAATTTTAATATAGGACCAGGAAGGCAGACGACAAGAAAGAAAAAGATCTGAACAGTCCAAATGCTGCTGGCCAGCTCACTTTGGCTTCTCTCACTCTCAGTCTCCCTTTCCTCCAAACTCAATAGTTCAACCCTCTGGTAAGGACCTGGAGCTCTAAGTCACTTGTGGTTTCCCCCCCAACAAAATTTCCTTGAATTTCATTCCCTGATTCATCTGCCACTTATTCTCATGTTTTCCCTTTTGTTTTTGTTATTGTCTTTTCCCCTCCTTTTTTCCTTAAAGTTTAGCTTTGGGGTTGAAATGTTTTGGTGGTGGCAACAGATTGATCCAAGTTATCATGAAACAGAGTTTAACCAAGGAGGAGACCTCAAAATGAAGGTTCAAATTTAAGTGTGTGATTTTGTCCTCATTTTTATTTAATGAACAGTTAGAGTGTATTTATACATAACGATGTACATGTATAATATATAGGTG
>NW_025356514.1:0-4849 GCF_016433145.1 Gracilinanus agilis | reverse complement strand
AAAAAAAAAAGATAACCCATTACTATATTTTATAATGTTATTTTTTCCCATCATTCATTAAAAAATGTCCTATAAATTTTAATCATGTCATTGTCATTGTATCTATAATTTTTAACAATACCATATAAAACTTCCTTCTCAATCTATGTAGGATTTCTCTACATTCAATAACATAATCAATTGTGTCAAAATTCAATATTCACATTTAAAAAAGGTATATCTTTTGCTTTTTTTCTCCCACTGAGTTACTTTATTAATTCAAGTTTGTTCAGATATGTTACTTTTTTATTTAATGTATTCTGATGGAAGGATATTGAAATCTCCTATGATTGCTTTTCTATCTCTTACAAGATGGGAAGCTCTTCCTTTACAAATTTACCCATGCTATTTTATTTGGTACACACATATGTTTCAAATTTGTGTGATCTCATTTGTATCTATTCTTTAAGCGTGATATAAATTTCTTATTTATCTCTCTGAATACTTTCTGTTTTGAATTAAACTTTATCAGATATCCATTCAGCTCTAGGTTTTCTTGAGCTTCTTGTTTCCTGATAAACTTTAGACTCAATTAAAATCAGTTTACATTACCTGTGCTTCCTGGAGCTAACACATTGTTGAATTCTGTTTTTTAATACCCATCCTATAATTGTTTTACTTTTTAATTGGTGAGTTTAAGTCATTTCCTTTGACTATCTTCTCTCATCCCTTGTTAAGCCAAGATTTGTTTTGTCAAAAAGGAATACAAACTTTTGTTATTTCTATTTTATTTGTATATGTTTATTATATATTATTATTACTAACATAGTATTTTCATGGTTACTCAGTCATTTTCAGTCTAACACTTTGTGACCCCATTTGGGGTTTTCCTTGACAAAAATACCGGAGTGGTTTGCCATTTTCTTCTTCACCTTGTTTTACAGATGGGGAAACTAAGGAAAACAGGGTTAAGTGACTTGCCATGGTCATTCATCTAGGAAGTGTCTAAATCCAGGTTTGAACTCAGAACCTGAATCTTCTTGACTATTGTGCCATCTAGCTGTCCCAAACATAATATCAGAATCCTATAAAGGATTTTCCCTTCTATGCTGTTAGAGAAGCAACATGATATATCGAATAGAGTACTATATTAGAAACCAGTAATTCTTGGGTTCAAATCAGTATGGCCCTAGGCAGACCTGAGTCTCAGTTTCCTTAAATGCAGAATAAGAGCATTGGACTAGATTGCCTCAGTAGAACCCCAGCTTTCAATCTGTGTTCCAATATGCCTATTTTATGTCGCTTAAAATTCAATGATATCTCTATCCCTTTGTCAAAGATAGGACCCTCAGTAGAGCCATTATTCCTTCTCTCCAGCTACTTCTACTATTTTTCTGTGTTAATACCCCTGAAATCATATTGTCATATATCTTTCTGCCCTTCTGATTGCTGCCCACTTCCCTGATTGCTGCCCATTTCCCACTCCCCCCTTCCAAGTGATATAAATTACTGTAGTATTTAGTAAATTAGCCGTTACAATACTCCGATTATTTTTATTACCCTTTAGAGGCTTTTCAATGAAGATAAACACTAGTTAATCACAGCTGACTCCTATCTGATTTTCTAAGTACTTAGCACTTTGGAATATTTCATAATCTTGGTTCTAAGGACTACTTTGTAATAGTGGAGGGGGGTTCTCTCTGAATTTTTTTCTTTCCATTAGTCTTTTCTTTTTCATACAGAAAATTTGGATTTGCTTGGAAATTGATTATAGGACATGTATTTTTAACATTTTATATATCCCATGCTCCAAATTCCTGAGGTGTTTTTGTTTGTTTGTTTGTTTTGTAGAATAATACAGCAAAAAGTTGGTCTCTTTCTTCTTTCGGGAGGCTTGAAAGATTTTTTAATTTGTCATTGTATTTTTGAAGTTTGATAATGATAGATAGACCTGGCAATTTTTAAGTTTCTCTTTGTTGATACTCCCTGGGGCCTTTTAATTTCCAAATTGTCATTTGTTATTTTTAATTCAGGAAGATGTTTTAGAACAATTTTCTGAACTAGATGAGACTATTTTTGCCTGTCTTTTCCAGGAACTCAGTCATTCTGGGGTTTCTTCTCTTTGTTATATGGCCTCTAGATCCTTCATTTTCACAAGTAGTTTTCTAGTCTTTTTTCATCTGACTTATTTTCTGAGTTTGTTCTTCTACTTTAGCTTCCATCATTGTTGTCATCCACTGCTTGAATCCTTCTTAGCTATTCATCTCTTTCCTAAGACCCAGTCCCTCATCTCCAACTGCTTGCTAAGTACCTCCATCATCTTCAGGCATTTTTCATTCTTGTCCAGCTCTTTATGATTTATGATTATGACCCCATTTAGGATTTTCTTGGCAATGATGCTGGAATGGTTGGCCATTTCCTTCTCCAACTCATTTTACATTTGAGGAAACTGAGACCAACAAGGTCAAGTGGTTTGCCCAAGGTCACCCAGCAAGTAAGTGTCTGAGATCAGAATAGAACTTAGAAAGATGAGTCTATCCACTGAGCCACCATCTCCATTTAGCTGGCCCAACAGCACCCCGAAACTCAATGTATCCAAAATGGAACTCATTTTATTTCTTCCTAAACTACTGACCTTCCAGTTAACCAGGTTCAGGACCTTGGAATGATCCTTGACTTTTCCTTCTCTCTCTTCCCCTCTCTAGCCTATCAGATATCAACTCTCATCGGTTTTACCAAGGAAACATTTGTTAAGAATCTGCTGAGTGCCTGGCATTGTACTTGGTGCTGGGAATATAAATTGCTATACCTGTGACACGGGTCTGATCATATATTCCTTAGGAAGGTCCAGGGGCTCCTCATTGCCTTTGGAATAAAATACAAGCCTTTCATAGTCTGCCATCTGTCTTACCATCTTGAGATTTGTCTGCAAGAGTGTATGTCTACAAGTTAAATAATTTGCTCTTCCCTAATGACCTATTTTAATCTCTTGTCTCTTGCTGTGATCCTTTATTTGTAAATAATAGAGACTTCTAATTGGAATCCCCACCCCACTCTGGCTCCTAGATCTTTTTCTTCAGCCCAAGCACACAGCTCATTTCCACCTTATATCTGTCCAGTTTCTTTGACCCATCTCTTCCCATGCACATCCATACCTTCAGTCTTTTATGTTTCAGACCAGGATGGAGGGTAGACTTAGCATATCTGGGATCAAGAGTTCCAAACGATGAGTTGGAGCAAAAATAGTAAGAAGAGTCTCTACTTTAGGGAAAGAGCAGGGAAATCAGAGATTACCAGGAGAGAATTTCAGAGGGTTGAAGGATCATGGATTTAGAGCTGGGAGCAATTTTAAAGATAATCAAGTCCAACCCCTTATTTTACAGTTGAGGAAACTGAGGCCCACCCAGGGACATTAAATTACTTTCCCAGGGTCACAGAGCAAGTATCTGAGATGGGGTTCAAACACAGGTCTTATCTGAGTCCAAATCCATCATTCCAGCCACTATACCAAGTCTTTGAATCTGACCACTAAAGGAAGGAAATGGGCATTTATTAAGCACCTTCTATGTGCCAGGCAGTGTGCTAAGCATTTTATATATATCATCTCATTTGATCTTCAGAACAGCCTTCAGAGATGGTTATTTTTGTTATAGCCATTTTCTAGTTGAAAAAAAATGAGGCAGGTAGCAGTATTGTGACTTGGCCAGGGTCACACATCAAGTGTTTGAGGCTAGATTTCAACCCAGATCTTCTTGACTTTAAGCCCAATGTTCTATCTATTGCACCACAAAGCTTATCTCCAACATTCCAGCAAGTAGTCATCTGGCTTTTGCTTAAATACTTCTAGTTACAGGAAACTCATTAACTTACAAATCAACCATTTCTGGAAAGTTCTAATTGCTTAAAAAATGTTTATCTTACCCAAATTACCCTCCTTTAACTTCCATGTGATAAAGATTTCTTCTAAGGAAAAATTAAATGTTTTTGTTTTGTCTTTTTGTGCTTTGCAGTTACACTGATTTAATGTATGGGGAGAGGAAATCTAGAGAAAAGATGAGGGTATCATAGCCTGCTGAAGTCACTAAGTCAGTCAGTACCCATCAGTAGAGCAGAAAACAGGTCTGATATCTGCATTGTTCTAAGCACTGAGAGCCCATAACAATGTTGATTCTGCAAATGTAATGATTCTCACTGAAGAGTTGCCAAGCACCGTGGGCTAACCTATTTAGAGAAGTCCTCAATTTTTAATTTATGTAGATCTCTAGTCATGCCCAGTGCCCTGCAGACAGGGTAGCCCAACATGGGAGTCATTTTAAGAACTATCTATAGTCTGGAAATTACACCAAAGCAATGGAAGCATGTCAGAGAGGAAATGAAGGGCAAAGGAAAGAACTCTGGCCATGAAGCCATGTGGGCTAAGCTTGAGTCCCACCTCTGAGCTGTGTGACCTTGGGGAAATCAGCCAATCTCTCTGAATTCCTTATCTGGAAAACAGAAGATGCTAATATTTCCATCTATCTCAGAGGGGCATGGTGGAAGGAAGTATATTGTAGCTTGTTAAATTCTTTGCAGCTGGAAGCTGATATTTCATATCACTGAATCTAACTCAGTTAGTTCCTTATAAAAATAATCTGTATATAATAGACAAAATATGTAAAACAGAGATATTAGTAAGACATAAAGTATAACATGTTATATTCTTTTATATTAGTGATATATAATATAATATATATTATTATGTTAGTGATTTAGAAAAATATAGTATATAAATGATAATTAAACATTAAATTTATTTATTAGCATCAAATAATATTTATATATGTTATTAGTGTATTAACGATTTAAAATTATTTAATATGTAAAATAATAT
>NW_025356513.1:0-2627 GCF_016433145.1 Gracilinanus agilis | reverse complement strand
TTTCTTCCTTGCAAGCTGGCCTGCACTCTCACTCTGACCTTGTACCTGATTTTGTGGATGTCAAAGTGATTCCTTTTACTTTGCTTCTCCCTGCTCCTGCATCAGCCCTCTTCTGTGTGTCGACTTCCTTCATTGAATGGAAGCTCCTTGAGAGCAGGGACTACCTTTGTTTTTGCTTAGATTTGAACCTCCAGTGCTTATCACAGAGCCTGGCACACAGTCAATGCTAAAGGATTGCTTATTTCTTTCCTTCCACAGCAGATGAAGGCCTCAGGGCCAGGACACCTAAAATCCAGTGAAAACTTCAGTGAAGATGCAGCACCATCCAGGCGGCCTCAGCCAAACCAGAATCCTGGAAACCAAGGTCTGGTGGCACTATTAGGTGTCTAAATAGGCCCACACAGCACGATCCTGTTTTAGTCTTGGAACTTTTAAAATTCTGAATTTAAGTAGTGTGAATGTGGGCTTCCTAGTAATGCGTCTTTCTTTTATGACATGGTCATGTGGAACTACACATCCCAGCAGGCTTGTTTCACCTAAAGTCATGTTCTTGAAGGAATAAATATTGGGACAGGATTTGCCTTCAGTTAGTAAGAGGAAGCCTGGAAGAATTCTGTCCTGTGCTTATAGAAACAGGTATACAAAATATGGTGTTTTAGGGAGCCTTTGAAATCTCTAATAGCAAGGAAAAGGTGGGAGAAGGAATGAGTGAAGGACTAGAACCAGAGGTGATGAAACTAGGGTTGGGTTAATATTATGTCCCTTGGGGAACTTGCGCCTGGGAATAGAATGGGTTTTGAGATTCCCTTCTTGTAGACTCTAAGGCAAAAGGCTTCAGGAAACACTACATTTATTAGTAATCTGCACTTCATTCAGTATCATTGAGTCTCAGAGATGAAAAGAAGTGGAGGTCATTTAGTCCTACACACAGTGGTGCAGAGGATAGAGCACTGGGCTTGGAGACAGAAAGGTACGTCTTCTTGAGTTCAAATTTGTTGTATGGCCCCAGGAGAGTCACTTAACCCTGCTTTCCTCATTTGTAAAATGAACTGGAAAACCACTTTGTCAAGAAAACCTCGTTTGGAGTCACAAAGAGTTGGGCACAACTAAAATGACTCAACAACCAGAGGATCTCTTAAAAGATTTCTAACAAATAGTTTATAATTGGTCCTCCATCCTTTCTAAATACACTTAAATAAGGGAGTACTCATTACTTCTAGAATAGCCCATTCCCTTTGGGATAGGTCTCATCATTAGGAAGCTTTCCTAAATATTAAATCTAACTCTACTTTCCTATAACCTCCAACCATTGCTCCCAGGATGGCCCCTCTGGGGCCAAGTAGAATAAGTAGATTTCTATTCTACATGATAATCTTTCAAGTGTACAGGAATATGGGACTACAAAAGACACTCTTTTGAGCCTTTTCTCCCCACTGCCATAGATCTTCTTTTAGTGAAATCAGCCAAATAATACAATCAACCCCCAAAATGATCCCAAAGGGTTGAACCCATTGTATTTGTGACACCATTTACATTTCTGTGATTCAGAGGGAGTGCAAAATCTAGTCACATTGGTCTGGGATGTCCAAGGCGGCTGTGATCTTTCTGCATCTCTCTTTGCAAAGATCAGATCAGGGCATGGCATCATCCAAAGGCATTTCTGTTTAAAATGATGGACTATGCTGGGCTTATAACAATGCTGGCTAATGGCAGGCTTCTGGTTCCCATTCTGTTGATAGTAATGTTTGACTCTGAAATAAGAGCAGCCTATAATATCGGTCCCTCTCCCCACTGAAGTTTATTAGTGCTTTGCTGAGCTGCAGAGGCAATGTTTAAGGGAGCTCCAGATGCAGGTGCAATCTCCTAGTTCTGAGTGGGATACAAAAGATGGCGACTACCAAGGGGATGTGATGCCAACTCAGCTGGAAATGATCATGGGGTCCATGAACTATCAAGGCCTCTTAAATGTTAGTTTAGACATTTACGTCAATTAGGTCCTGATGGGGCCCAATATATCATGACTTTTTTTTAACTTTAGCGATTTTTAGCAAAATTTATATATTTTGAGCAAATAATTCTTCCTTTTCATGAACTGGATCTGATCTTAGGAATGAGTTACTCTGTATGCCAAAGAATTGGTCACGACTCCTCTTCAGTTGCTTTGGGGTAGGAGGTTTGGGCAAAACCTAATATAAGCATATTTTAGGTCATTAAGAACAAATTAACCAGCAATTTTCTTTTGATCCTCTTATTCTTCTGGGATTTGCTCCTCGTCTCCCAGGGCAAGCTTTTGTTCTCTTTTGTTCTTTGGCAATGGTAGTAAGGGGCAGTAGAGGGTTATGGAGCTATATGTTTTAATATAGCCAGTTCTTGGTTCTCATAATCAATTACCGAGCATTTAATGTTGTTGTCTCTGCCCTCAAGAAGCTCACAATCTATTGGGGGGGGGAAGACAAATAAAAATATATGAATGAGCTATATACAGGATAAATGTTGTTATTGTTGTTGAGTCATGTCCAACTCTTCTTGATCCATTTGTGGTTTTCTTAACAAAGATAGTGGGGTGGTTTGCCATTCCCTTCTCCAGCTCAGTTTTACAAATGTAAAACTGAGGCATACAATAGGTC
>NW_025356512.1:0-2261 GCF_016433145.1 Gracilinanus agilis | reverse complement strand
TTGTTGTTGTTGTTGTTGTTGTTGTTGTTGTTGTTGTTGTTGTTGTTAAATGATGCCTTCTTTGGGAGAGAAGAAAATACCTGGGAATTTGAATGTAGTAAACAAATAAATTAAAAAATAAAAAAAAAATAGAAAATGCTTTCAGAGAAAATAGTCATGGTGGTTTAAAATTTACAAACATATATAAGCATCTTCACTGTATGACAGTAGCATTAAAGTAAAGTTTTGATGTGCATTAAAAAAAGTCTCCTGGGACTCCTAAAGGCAGAGCTAAGATGGCAGAAAAAAAAGACACACTGCATTTGAGATTTTCCAGAATTCTCTTCCAAACAACTTTAAAATAATGTCCCAAATAGAATTCTAAAGAAGCATAGATAGCCTACAAAAAGCCAGAGTGAAACATTTTTCCAGTCCAAAACAACTTGGAAAGAGAGGTCTATAACACTGATTTTGGGGGTTTACCTGAAGCCCACATGATGGCAACACAAATTGTAAACTTTTTGAAGATTTGACTACAGCAGCTACTTCTGAAGCTCTCAAGCCAGGGACGGTAAAGGAATTTGGCAATAAATAAAAAAATGTTATAGGGGACTGCTGTGCTAACACTAGGTGTTTTTTGGTATCTCCATTGCCCAGTTACCACTTCTGGGTCATAGCATCAGGACTGAGAGGAGCATTTTTGGTCTCACAGGAACAGGGGCCCCTAAAGAGTAGTATTAGAAGTGGCTTTCAGCCTCATGGGAGCAGAGGTCTTAAGGAGCAGAATTACTCTCAGTCTCAAGAGGATAGGGGGCATGAGGAGCAGTTTGCAGCTGCAAGGGATCAGAGGCTTTTCCTAGCCAAGGACCAGGGTATAGAGCAGTAGAGTAGTGGCTACAACTCTTCCCAGATTATACTAACTTGGAAGTAGGGGAAACTTCCAAACTTCTAGAGCTAGCTCTGAAAATAGTAGCATGAAAAAGCCTGAATCCAAATTTTCAAAATCAAAATAAATTAATTGGTAAAGGAAAATTGGGAAAAGAAATGAGAACAATGCAAGAAATTTATGAAAACACAATTAACAACTTGGTAAAAGAGGCACAAAACTATTGTCCAAAACTTTACTGGTGCAAATAATTCCTTGAAAAATCAGACTTGGCTAAATAGAAAAAAGAAGTTCAAAAACTCACTGAAGAAAATAATTCCTTTACATTAGAACTGAGCAAGTGGAAACTAATGAGTCAATGAGACATTGAGAAGCAATAAAACAATCAAAAGAATAAAAAAAAAAGAAAATGTGAAATGTCTCAATGGAGAAATAACTTACTGAGGAGAGATACTTTAAGAACTAGTGGATTACTGGGAAGCTATGATTATAGAAAAAGATTACACATTGTATTTTGAGAAATTATAAAGGAAAATTGCCAAGATAACATATAATTTTGGAAGAATTCACAAATCACCACCTAAAAGACATGGCAAAATGAAAATTATGAAGAGTATTATTGCCAAATTCCAGAGTACCCAGGTAAAAGAGATAACACTTCCAAAAGCCAGAAGGAAACCATATAGTAGAATCATTCTGGATCACACAAGATTTAGAAGCTACTATGTTAAAAGAATAGAGACCTTGGAATATGATATTCTAGAAGTCAAGGGAATTAGTATTACAATAAAAAATATGTACTCAACAAAACTGAATATAATGCTTCAGGGGGGAAACTGATATTAGTGAAATAGAGGACTTCTAAACAATTCTATTGAAAAGACAAGAGACATAGAAAATTTGACTTTCAAATACAAGACTCAAGAGAAGTATAAAAAGGTAAACATGAAAGAGAAATCATAAAGGACTCATTTTAAACTGCTTACATTCCTATATGGGGAGATAACACATGTAATTCCTATGAATATAATAATTTTTAGGGCAGCTGGAAGGATTCCACATAGACAAAGGGCATTAGAGTGAGTTGATTATGATGGGATGATCACCAAAAAATGAAGTGGATGAAAAAGAGGCATACACTGAGAGAAGAGAGAAGAGTAAGGATAATGGGGTAAATTATCTCACATAAAATAGGTATGCAAGGAAAGCATTTATGGTGGAAGGGAAAATGGTGGGGAGCAAGTAATGCTTGAAACCTACTTTTATCTGAACAGGCTCAAAGGCAGAAGAATATAAATAAATAAACAAGCAAACAAATACACACACACACACACACACACTCAATTGGTTCTAAAAGTCCATCTCATATAAGGTCTTACATATTATATATATATAT
>NW_025356511.1:0-3760 GCF_016433145.1 Gracilinanus agilis | reverse complement strand
AAGGAAAGAAGGAAGAAAGGGAGAGAGGAAGAATGGAAGGAAGGGAGGGAGGGAGGGAAGGAAAGAGGGAAGAGAGGGAGGAGGCTTTAGCTATTGCCTAGGAAGCTGAAAAGCAAAGGTGACTCTCCTTCTGGTGTCAATTCTTATTAAAAGTAGAAGAGACAAAGCTGCCTTGGAGAAAACTAGCTGCAAATATCAGGGTAACGAAGGCCCCAAACACCAGTTTAACCAAAAGTTTTATTTCTTTTGTGATTGTGGATATGCTGTGATAAGGACAAAGCATGAAGCAAGCCAGCTCAGGAGATCTGGTCCCTCTTTTATGTATCATCTCCAAATTTATATCAAATCCAGTCAAAGATCCTAAGCTAAAAGCACTGAAAAATAAATTCAGCAAGCAATATAAATGGCAGAGACAAATTCAAAGATCCTAATGAGCTCATTTTTCTCTTCAGTTTTGCTTGTGTAACATGACAGAGAGCTGTAACTGGTTTCTATCTACAGCAACCGAATCTCTGAACCTGTCAAGCTAAGTCTGGACACTGTGATGTGTTATGCCTTCGTCATTTGAAGAAACCACGTGAAAGAAACCATGTCACTCTGAAAAGTCAGTTTTCTCCTCTCAGCCGTTAAAGTGAAACCCATGTAGTTTCAAGTCACAACAGACCCAAACACCCTACTAATTTAGAGGGCAGGCCCCCTGGTCAGAGGCTGCGTCTATCTTTCCAGCTTAGGGGTTACCATTCTTGTACTTAAATAAATGTTGAGCCACAATTTCCAAGAATAGGGTTATGGCTTGGTGAAGGTGATGGGTAAAGACAACTTGTGAGAAGGAAACAAGAAGTGAAACCTCAGGAATCCTCAATTAAATCCCCAATGAAAAATGAAATCTACAAATGCCTCAGTGAGGGTCTTCCCAATGAGTGGTGAGCTTCCCCCTAAATTAATGGTCTCCAGAGTGGGGTGAATAGATTTATATTCACATAAAAATAAGATTTGTAGATTTATATTCATATTTATTTCATATTTATATATTTATATTCATATAAAATAAGCAAGAAATTAAACTTTACTAACATTGAATATGTGGGGAAAACACTGAATATATGGAATAATATTCTTCCCATCAAAAATATTTTCTTGAAATACGGATCTACTCCGGGCAGTATATAAAGTACCACGTCAAAAGATGGGCAGTCTTGGGTTCAAATCTGACCTCATACACTTCCTAGATGTGTGATCCTGGGCAAGTCACTTAATCCCAATTGCCTAGCCCCTACTGCTGTTCTGCCTTAGAATTGATATTCAATATTGATTCTAAGGCAGAAGACAAGGGTTTAAGAATATATAAATAAGAATCTATTCTGGTTAGTGCTGAGCTTTGTCCTAAATTTATGTTGGTTCTTGCGATATTATCTAATAATACAATGAAGCCATACTGATCAGCAAGATAGGAAGATGAACTTCTGCAATTTTTTTCCAGTGTTTTAAGTCATGTGAGACTTAATCTACTACTTTACAAAATTTCACTAAACTTAATGACAAATTTTAAATGCCTCTTTTGAGGTTTCTTACTTAATAGTAAAAGATTAAAAAGCTATATACCATTGGGGAAACACTTGTTCTTCCTACTGCGGTAAAAAAAATGGTTAAAGTGATACATGGAAAGTAATATAGCAACAAACTAAAATGTATTCTTTTGTCAGAAATACTATTGGAAAATGCATAGAAAATATTGCTGATGATTTGCAGAGACAAGTATTAAGATAATTACACAGTAGGGGAAGTTTGCTATACAGGTGGATGAAAGTACAGATGTTTCTAACATGTCTCAGCTAATATAATGTTTCTAGATTCTATTTCAAGAATGACATAGATTAAGAACTCTTTTTTGTGACCCACTAAAAGAAAGATGGAAATGATGAGAGCTCAAGTCTCATCAGTAAAAGACTTCTAAAGTAAAACCTATATTTTATTGGGGGCGGGGAGAACCATTTAAGGACAGGGTTTTCCAAAAGTCATAGTGCAATTTTAAGTTATTAAAGCTTAAAATTTCATTAAGAATCAGGGCCATCCTGTACAGGTTCTGATCAAGTGGGTGCTTTAACTGTAAAAGATTAGAGAGAGAGGTTTCATCACATGAGAAATCCATTCATTGTGTCCTTCACAGACAAGACATTGCCTCAAAGAAGGAAGAGCCTAAATAGCAGAAAAATGCTACAGGATGTCATCAATGTGATTGATTTTTATTAAAATAAGATCTTTAGATAGTAAAATCTTTACAGTTCTTTATAATATACAATATAATAAGATGGCCAGGAAAATCTTCTGAACCACATAGGTTTACTGGTTTATCTTTTTGCGTGATTCTTGAAAGAATTGTTGAACTTTAAGATGAATTACCTATTCTTCTTTTACAAAAAAAAAATGTGTTCCAAATTTGCTAACTGATTCAAGTGATTACAAGTGGATATCTGTAGTGTACTACCTAGCATATATTTTCAGAAAAATAAGCCCACTTAATCTGTCCCTTTTAGGTAAGTGTGCCATTTTAACCATGAGTAGAAAAAGTAAATACCTGTCAGAAGAAAACAAGGTAATAGAGAGAGCATTTTTAAAAATAAATCTTTGAAAATGTTTATAACATTGCGTGATTTTGCCAATGAAAATTATGTAAGTTTACCACCTTTACAATCTCTCATTTTAATATTCTAAAGACTTGGAAAAATAACTTTCACAATTGTTAAAAATTCTCCAAAATCAAAAATTCTTAGTGGACTTGGGACCAATTTTTAAAAAATATAAAATATCTGACTTTCTTATCAATTTATAAGAATAACTGTTTGACATCAGTGAAGAGAGAAATTTGTTACATGCTTTATAGTCACATAGCATTACTGGGAATGACAAGTAGCATGAAATACAATATCAAATCATCTAGTGGTTAGCATAGTATCTGGCACATAGTAGGTGTTTAATGAACGTTTATTGACTGACACTTCAATCTACTCAACTCAAACAGACACCTCTTCATTGTCCTCTGGGTGATTTATAATCTTAATTTTTTGGATATTATGGTGTTCCATGCTTTAGAGTCATTTGGCATCACTGGAATAATATTGGCATTTAACAGCTGGGAATTTGATTCAGGGAGAATTTCACAGTCATTAAAAGCAGTGACCAATTTTCTAGATGGAATCCAACCTTCTTTCTTTGTCCTATTTATTTTAGAGTGTGTATAGTTCCAAAGTGTTCTAGGGCTTGGTACAATCTTTACAACATTACACATAAGCTGGAGCACCTTGAGGATCTCATCATTTATAAGGCTTTGAGACCTGGACCTCCTACATGAAAGCAACAAACCTATATCTGTCTCTTTTGTATCTTGTTTTATATTTTTAATCATAGTTATCTGTCATCATATCTTTCAAGGAATCTTATATGATTTTGACAAATAAATGGGAGAAAACTTTTTGTCATAAACTATTTAAAATAATATTTTGCTCCATAAAATCAGAACCTTCTAAAATAATCAACAAAAAGAAATACAGTGAAATCCTATATCCTATAAACCTTTTAGTCAAATATATAACTGTAATGAAGTAATCTTTGGAATATCATTTCCCAAACCTTTCTCATATTTTTGTGAAATATTTCTTCAAAATACATGTAAATTATTCTCATAAATATTATTTAGAGATAGAAATGTATTACATAGCTAAGTAAAGATATTTTCTTTAATATATATATATATGTATATATA
>NW_025356510.1:0-2629 GCF_016433145.1 Gracilinanus agilis | reverse complement strand
GTGTATATATAGCCCATCCTGGCTCTTACTTATTTGTGTGAATATGTATACATATATGTATATGTACATACATATGTACAAACATCCCCCTCCTGGCTCTTCTATGTGTAGGTGTATACATATATTTACACGTGCATACCTACATGTGTGTACAGCCCCTCCTGGCTCTTATTTCTATGTGTATGCAGACACACACATACAGAAACAACACATCTGGCCAAGATTTGAGGTTGGGTTCATATACCAGATCTGCTCCTTGTGATCTCAGGCAAGTCCTTCCATGGTCTTTAGCTTCCTCATTTATAATAATAAGAGTTTCCACAAGACACTCTCTAAGCTCCCTTCCAACTCCAAACCCTATGAACCCTCAGTTCTGGTGAAGGACTATCAAACACTGGGTGGACACTAAATTTCTGCTCCTGGCCTTATACCGATTCTATCTGTATGACCTTGAGCAAGTCCTTTTCTTTTTTCTTTCCTAGCCTATAAATTGAGGGAGTTAGATTTATGGACCTCTAATGTCCCTTCTAGCTCTAGAACTCTGAATTAGTTTGCCATTTCCTTCTCTGGCTTTTTTTACAGATAAGGAAACTGAGACAAACAGGGTTAAGTGACTTGCCTAGGGTCACACAGCTGGTAAGCATCTGAGACTAGATTTGATTTCCGGAAGATGACTTTTCTTGACTCCAGGGCTGGCACTCTATCCACTACACCACCTAGGTGGCCCTGGCTACGGTGGGGAGAAGCAAAAGAAGTTGTATTTTCAGACCTTTCCATTTATCCATCTTTCACTGCATTCTAAAGGTCAATATACTTCATATCACTGAAGTCACAGGGACAGAGATGGCCTCGAGGTAAAAGAGTAAAAAGAGTGGGGGAATTTCCTTCACTGACTCCTTCCTCCCCTTTCCTAGGTGCTTCCCACTTTCTTTTTAGCATCTCCTTTCCTCTTAACTCTGAGAAACTGGTACTTTCACCCTTCACAGGCCACTTTTCCTGTGGCTGCCTGCAGGCTTGCATTTCAATGCAATATGGGGTCTTAATGGGCTTCCCGAGTGCTTCACAATGCTACTTGTCTTCTTGGCAACCATGAATGCTCATAAACCCTGCATCCTCCTTCCCTCCATCTCTCCCATCAGTAATCCAGCCGGGGACATTCAAATTCCTGTCTGTCCAGAGATTATTATGAAGCCACAGTTAAGGGGAATGAGCTATTGATAATCCACCTCTTGGATGGATTAGCTTTCAAAAATAAAAAATCCAGTTAGCATCCGGATAAAGGGAGTTCTGAGTCTTTATTGAACCTGCCTTAACACAGCTGGGCGGGCTGGCTGGCAGGAAGGCAGGCAGGCAAGATTTAAGCCTTCTTTAGACACTCCACCCCTCTCTTACCTCTCAGAATAAATCACCTGTTGCAAGAGACAAAAGGCAACTCTGCCCCCCTGGCTGACTCGATGCTGAATGGGTCTGCAGGGAACAGAACTATTTTCTGTGACTTTTCATACATGTAACTTTTTTCCCCTTTTCTCTTGAATAGAGATTTAACCAGCTGATGACTAGAAAGAAAGAATGTGAAGAAGTTTAGAGTCTGAGAATGCTGTAGCTACTGAGGATTACAAAGCCCCATTAAGACGATGGGATGATGAAGAGAGAGGCATTTTATTAGGAAGGGGGGAAAGGCAGAGTGGGAAAAGTCTTGGGCTAGAAGACAGGAAGATTGGATTCTAGCTCTGACTCTCTGACTAAAAAAGCTGGAAGACTTTGGGTAAGTCATTACGATTCTCTGGGTCTCAAGTCCTATCTCTGACAAATAAGAAGACTGCACTAGACAATGGCTAGCTTCTAGAATCATGGAATCTGGAAGCTGTAGAAGAAGGGACCTTTAGTTGTTTAGTAGCCATAAGATCTTTCACACCATTAAATGCAAAAAGAATAATGACAATCCATTACAACTACACTGCCACTCCTCCCCAAAATAGGATATGCTTTATTTAGTTTAACACAATGTAGCCCTGCCTATATCATAAGACTGCTAAGTGTGTGGTGGAGAGGGTTCTGGACTTAACCTAAGTCCAAACCCTGCCTGAGACACTCACTAACTCTTTGGCCCCAGACAAATAAGTCACTTCATTTTACTCAGTCTCCTTTTCTTTGTCTATACCACAGGGTGATAGTGAGGATCAAATGGAATAACCTAGGCAAACTATTTAGCAAACCTTTAGTTATTCCAAAAATGCTAACTATTCTATGCTCCCTAATCTCAGCCTCAGTTTCCTCATCTGTAAAACTATAATAACAATAGCTTCACACTGGGTTGTTGTGAGGATCAGATGAGATGTTATATAGAGAGTGCTTTGTGGACCTCCAAGCACTCTATAAATGCTTGTTTCTGCTGGACTATTGCTATTGCTGGCTGCCTCTACTACTACCACCACTACGGCCACCATTACTACCTAATTCTTAGCACAGTGCCTGGGCACCTAATGGGCATTTCATAAATGTTTATTTCCTAATTCACCACCACCACCATCACCAGCATTCCAACACTTCCACCACCAATATCACTTCTGCTTCATTTCCTTCTTCTCCTCCTCCTCTTTCTCCTCCTCCTCATCCTCTTCTTTCTCTT
>NW_025356509.1:0-1603 GCF_016433145.1 Gracilinanus agilis | reverse complement strand
TCAATACTGTGTATTGGTTCCAAGACAGACATGTAATAAGAGCTAGGCAATGGGGGTTAAGTGACTTGCCCAGGGTCACATAGCTAGGAAATGTCTAGGTCTACTGTATTTCTGCACTAAAATCATTGTGTAGATTCACCCCCTCCATTTATTTTAAAAAAGTGAGTTTCATCCAATGTCTTACCTTTTCTTTCATGTTTGTATATTCTTCTTAAATACTATAATTATGAGAAATGGCAAGTTATATTCTTTTCTTCCTCTTTTATCCACAAATATATTGTTTTTACCCTCCCTTTTCTTTCTTCTCTTCAAGTTCTCAGTGTAGATCGAATCCATGCCTCACCATATAGCTTCTGTGTTTTTTTTAAAAATATCTCTATCAATATTATACACAGTAACAACAACATTGTGGAATGATCAACTGTGAAAGACTTGGTCACTCTCAGCAATACAATGATCCAGGACAGTTCTGAAGGACTTATGACAAAGAATGCTATTTACTTCGAGAGAAAGAACTGTTGGAGTCAGATGCAGATCAAAGCATATTGTTTTTCACACTAGTTTAATTATGGTTTTATTCTGGAGTTTTGGTTTTATGAGTAATCTCTCACAACAATGACCAATACGGAAGTATATTTTGCATGATAATACGTATACAACCCAGATCAAATTGCTTACCATCTTCAAGAGGGAGGAAGGAATAGAGTGAGGGAGACAATTTCGATTTTATAATTTTGGAGAACTTGTTGAAAATTGTCATTACAAGAAATTGGGAAAATAAAATATCTTTGGAAAAAATTATCTCCATCAATATCTATGAAGGCATTAAGGTTCTGAAGAGACACTTGTTTAATCTCCCTCTATTAATTAGCATGTTAGCAGTACATTATCATATGGTTCCTTTCAATTGTTCAAATAAATTTACTTCTCTAGATTTTTCTTGACTCTTGGGCTTGTATTTCAGAGTTTCTACTCAGCTGTGATCCTTTCATTAGAATGCCTGAAAGTCTTCAAGATCTGTAGAATTATATAAAACTTGCAGTTTACACAATACTGTGTATTGGTTTCAAGGCAGAAAAGGTGGTAAGGGCTAGACAATGGGGGTTAAGTGACTTGCCCAAGGTCTCACAGATCAGAAGTGTCTGAGGTCATATTTGAACCCATGACTTCCTGTGTAATTTGCTCTTAGTTATAAGCCTGGGTCCTTGTCTTTTAGTATATCATATTCCAAAAACCACTCTCATTTGTGGTAGCAGTTATCAGAGACTGTTTAATCCTGACTATAGTTCCTTTGTACTTGAACTGCTTCTTTCTGATTGCTTGTATTTGTTGTTATTATGGAAGGTCTAGATTTTGGCTGTTTGACTTTGTGAATTTTTCTTTGTGGTTTTCTTTCAGGAAATGATCAGTGGAATCAGTCTGCCTTCTCTTTGGTTTTAATAGATTTGGGCAGTTTTTATTCATGACTTTAAAAAATATCATATCCAGTTTACTTTTATTATTGTTTTCAGGAAATCAATGAATTTTAAATTCTTTTTTTAATCTTTCCTTTGACCTGTTTTCAAATTCCTTCCTTCTTTCCTTCCTCCCTCCCTCTTTTTTC
>NW_025356508.1:0-6982 GCF_016433145.1 Gracilinanus agilis | reverse complement strand
TGTCTAATTACTCAAATATACAAGGAGTTAAACCAATTGTATAAAAAATCAAGCCATTGTCCAATTGATAAATGGGCAAGAGACATGAATAGGCAATTTTCGGGTAAAGAAATCAAAAGTATCAATAAGCACATGAGAAAGTGTTCTAAATCTCTAATAATTAGAGAAATGCAAATCAAAACAACTCTGAGGTATCACCTCACACCTAGCAGATTGGCTAAAATAAAAGAAGGGGAGAGTAATGAATGTTGGAGCGGATGTGGCAAAATTGGGACATTAATGCATTGCTGGTGGAGTTGTGAACTGATCCAACCATTCTGGCTGGCAATTTGGAATCATGCTCAAAGGGCTATAAAAGACTGCCTGCCCTTTGATCCATCCATACCATTGCTGTGTTTGTACCCTAAAGAGATCATAGATGAATAGACTTGTACGAAAATATTTATAGCTGCGCTTTTTGTAGTGGCAAAGAACTGGAAAAGGAGGGTATGTCCTTCAATTGGGGAATGGCTGAACAAACTGTGGTATATGCTGGTGATGGAATACTATTGTGCTAAAAGGAATAATAAACTGGAGGAGTTCCAGGTGAACTGGAGAGACCTCCAGGAACTGATGCAGAATGAAAGGAGCAGAGCCAGAAGAACTCTATACACAGAGACTGATATACTGTGGTAAAATCGAATGTAATGGACCTCTGTACCAGCAGCAATGCAATGACACAGGACAGGTCTGAGGGATTTATGGAAAAGATGCTACCCACATTCAGAGGAAGAACTGCAGGAGAGGGAACATAGAAGATAAACAACTGCTTGAACACATGGGTTTAGGTGGACATAATTGGGGATGTGGACTCAAAACGACCACACCAATGCAACTAACAACAATATGGAAATAGTTGTTGAACAAGGACACTTGTTACAACCAGTGGAAATGTGCGTCGGCCATGGGTGGGGGGAGAGCGGGGGGTGAAGGGGAAAGTAGGGGCATAAAGTATGTAAAAAGGTTAAAAATGAATATTAATAAATGTTTAAAAAAAAAGAAGTAGCCATAAGAGGGAAAATGCTGAGGACTTAATTATTCTGAACCGCTACAATGGAAAGTGTACCTTTTGGGGTCAACTAGGTAGCTCAGTGGATTGAAAGCCAGGCCTAGAGATGAGAGGATGTGGGTTCAAATCTGGCCTCAGAAACTTCCTAGCTGTGTGACCCTGGACAAGTCACTTTACCCCATGGCCTAGCCCTTACTGCTTTTCTGCCTTGGAACCAATATACAGTATTGATTCTAAGGTGGAAAGTAAGGGTTTAAAAAAAAAAAAAAGAATAGGTACTTGATAGGATTAAATTTGCCCCATTGGAAGTTATAGGATTTCTGACTAACCTTTGTTTCTGATTTGCAGCTCTTCTTGGCTTTTCAATAGTCAATCAGCCATGAAATTTTGCCCCAATCAGATACATGGCCTTCTGACTATGACCTGTTTTCTGATTTGCCTCTCTTCTTGAATTTTTCTAAATTTTTCTGTTTACATTAACTTGGCTTCCTAGCAACAGCCTTCCCACCCAGTGTATCCATCACTCAGTGGCATTATCTATTTCATCTTGTCCCTGGCTAGAATTTTTAAGTCTTGATCTCTTGGCTTCCTGATCAAACTTCTACCATTTGACTATTTTTAATTAATCAGCCTTTCACCTGCTCCCCAACCAAGCTTATCACATCAATTCATCATATTTTTTGGTGAATCCATCCTATTTTGCCTAGCTCCCTACAAGTTCTCTAGGAGGAACATCTTCTTAGGACATCCCCATAAGTTAGGTCCAGGTCAGGGAGAAGAGAAAAAGATATGGAAAATGAGAGAACATAATGACTCAATCATATAGTACTTAACAACCTTCATCTTCTGAAAGGAAAGAAGACAGGAAAGGGAGATGGGAAGAATATGTGGAAAGGGAGGTGGAAAGTGTAAAATAAAATGTGTGGTCCAAGATTAGATTAAAAAATACATGCGTACATTTATATTCATATATATTTGTTGTAAATAGAAAGAGGATATTAAAATATGTGAAATTACATATATGCACATCCTACTCCTAAACACCTCACCAAAATGTACACATATACACACTGCGTGAGGCCTCTCCAAGACTTATTTCACAAAGAAATAATTATATTATTCTATATAGATTGCAAGGGGGACTAGTCCAAGAGTATGCTAGTAAATATTTAACAACCACCTCTTTGAACAAAATATACACATTTAAGTTTAATGTAAATTATTAAAATTTTCTCAATCACCTTTTTAAGTTAAAAAAGTTTTAAAATAAATAAATTAAACCTTGATGTGTAGCATTTGCCAATTTTCAAGGTATAAATGCTCTTGCAAAACATTTAGCAATGAGTTCTTCCAAACGAATTCAAGTTGGTAGCAAACCCCTGGTTTAATCCATCCTGATACTCAATGTTGTACTGTTTTTATGCAGCTGATTTATTTTGGGGGACAGTCGTAATTTGGGTGTAACTTTGGGAATGCAAGGGGAAAAAGGCACTGGCACTTCCCCACATCTTCAAATTCTGAAGCTCAAGAGTATTGACATGACCAGTAATGCCTTCCAAACATGTGGTGAAAATAGAAAGTAATTTTTTCAACCAAAACAAATACAAAGTAAGCATGAGTGAGGTAGGGGTCACTGAGGCAGAATCAAAGTGATTCAAATAAACTATTTGCCCAGAGAGTCTACTCAGGTATAGCCACAGATCTGACTCTCAAAAGAAACAAAATAAGCCTGGGCAGAGGGTTATTTCACAAAAAGATCTTTGACCAAATCCATGCAAAAAAGAGCTCACATGGAAACTACTTTTCAATAGAGAAGCAACAGGTAGTAAAATGGCCAGAAGATGAAACTAGTAGTTCACAGTAAGGAAAAGAAACAGTTTCAAACTTAGTACTATGAAGTTGAAGACTTAGAATTCAGCCCAGATGATGACATTAGAAAGTATGATGTGGAAGCAAAAAACAGTATATACAGAAGAAAGGAAGCATTCCACTAGGGCCCTAAACCCAGGAGCAAAAGTTGTAGAGACAACTGGACAGGCCATTCTCTCTCCCCAATGTGTTCCCTGGCCAAGGATATTCCCTCTCCCTGCAAAAATGCCACATGGATTGTTATTTGAAATCATGTTGTTTTCATTGTTATTTATCTTGCTATTATATTTTAAATTCTCTTTTGCTTTAAATTAATACATCCCCTGGTTTAGTCTGGCAAAAGAGAAACATCAATGGAGGCTTATTGGTTTTGTATCCAGGTAGAGAATGATCCAAAGTATGCCTTGAATCTGGATATGAGCTTCAAAGTCTCACATTTGAGGTGGCATAGACTATAGTTACTCCATTTATCTTTATATTGTATGGTTGATCACAGGACATAGCTGAGCTTATTAATTCATTTGCATTACAAAGTAAACTTTGGAAGGCTTGCCTTATTGAAAGCTCCCCTTCTCTGAGGATGAATTTGCAGTTTGTACTTCAGTATGAAGAAACTCATGTTTGTTTAAGAAAATACATCTTAGGTACCAAATAGTGCTGAATAGGAATCATTCCCTATGGACAGGTGCAGTATATTTATTTATTCAACAGCTCAATTTCTGAACATTTTTCCAAGGCCTCTTTGCTTCCTGAAAATAATAAATCCACTACTAACAAAACTAAACATTTTATTCTCAGAGCACAAAGTCTGTCCTTTGCTACTCTTCATTCAAAAGTGTGGCAAGTGTGTGCAAGGAACAAAAGGTAAAAGAAGAAGGGAGCTAATCAATCAATCAGCATCCATTTATTAAACATTTACTGTATGTGAGGAGTTGAGAATTCAAAGGTAAAGAATGAAACAATCCTTATTCTCAAGGAGCTTAAATTCTAATGATGAAAATAGATATTTCACAAGCCGGGGTCTCATCCTTTAGAAATAAAATCTAGGAGCAAAGGATTAGTGCATAAGCAGAGGGTAAATATGAGACAGATCACAGGGATTGAGGGTCTACACAGATGGATAAAGAATCCAGTCTATTCAAATTAGTCAAGAATAAACAAATAATAGATCCAAAGCAGAGGGTAGGAGTTAAAAGACACTGAGGAATAAAGCAACAACAAAGGTGGGATCCCAGGGGGCTTTATCTCAGGCTACAGATATTCTCCAACCATGTTTCTTCTCCAAGGAGGCAAAATTATTCCCTTCAGTGGTTCCGAAACACAGGGCCCATCATCTGAGTACTCTGTAGTCCTCTACTAAGCTATAGATCATAAAGAGATCCTCTTATTTCAATTGATCCCACCCCAGGGTCTCATCACCATGGTCACCTCCTTCTAGGAGTTCAACTCCCATTAAGTCACAGTAGATGTGCTACACAAATGCACCCATGGTTGGACTGTCCTCTGCTTTATTGCCTCCCCCACCTCAGGTGAAGAAGAATTAGTTACGATTCTAATATCAATCAGCAACATGGCAGCAACAATGAGATCCATTCAACACTGGAGTTCTTTTGGAGTTGGTGCCTTTTGGCAGATGTGTAGCCTGACTGTCATCCACACCCGATTTGGTCCTTACAGGGTCATTAATCTGTGTTCCAGATATGTGAATGAAGAGATAAATGGTAAAGGATGTATCAAAACTTCTGGACTTGGGATTCAGGTTTCAAAATGCAACTGTTATTTTACTGATAGTCTTTTTGACCTTAGTTCATAGATTCTTTTTTTTAACATTTAATAATATTTATTTTTTAGAAAAGTTAACATGGTTACATGATTCATGCTCTTACTTTCCCCTTCACCCCCCGATATCCCCTCACATAGCCAATGCGTATTTCCACTGGTTTTAACATGTGTCATTGATCAAGACCTATTTCCAAATTGTTGATAATTGCATTGGTGTGGTAGTTTCGAATCTACATCCCCAATCATGTCCGCCTCAACCCATGTGTTCAAGCAGTTGTTTTTCTTCTGTTTCCACTCCTGCAGTTCTTCCTCTGAACATGGGTAGCTTTCTTTTCCATAAGTCCCTCAGAATTGTCCTGTGTCATTGCATTTCTGCTAGTACAGAAGTCTATTACATTCTATTTTATCCACATGTATTGGACTCTGTGTACAATGTTCTTCTGGCTCTGCTCCTTTCACTCTGCATCAATTCCTGGAGGTCTTCCCAGTTCACATGGAATTCCTCCAGTTTATTATTCCTTTGAGCACAATAGTATTCCATCACCAGCATATACCATAATTTGTTCAGCAATTCCCCAATTGAAGGACATACCCTCATTTTCCAGTTTTTTGCCACCATAAAAAGAGCAGCTATAAATATTTTTGTACAAGTCTGTTCATCTATGATCTCTTTGGGGTACAAACACAAAAATGGTATAGCTGGATCAAAGGACAGGCATTCTTTTATAGTCCTTTGAGCATAGTTCCAAATTGCCAGGCAGAATGGTTGGATCAGTTCACAACTCCACCAGCAATGCATTAATGTCCCAATTTTGCCACATCCACTCCAGCATTCATTACTCTCCCCTTCTTTCATTTTAGCCAATCTGCTAGGTGTGAGGTGATACCTCAGAGTTGTTTTGATTTGCATTTATCTAATTATTAGAGATTTAGAACACTTTCTCATGTGCTTATTGATACTTTTGATTTCTTTATCTGAAAATTGCCTATTCATGTCTCTTGCCCATTTTTCAATTGGACAATGGCTTGATTTTTTATACAATTGGTTTAACTCCTTGTATATTTGAGTAATTAGACACCTGTCAGAGATTTTTGTTATAAAGATTTTTCCCAATTTGTTGTTTCCCTTCTGATTTTGGCTGCATTGTTTTTGTTTGTATAAAAGCTTTTTAGTTTGACATAATGAAAATCATTCATTTTACATTTTGTAATTTTCTCTAACTCTTGCTTGGTTTTAAAATCTTTCCTTTCCCAGAGATCTGGCAAGTAAACTATTCTAGGTTTACTTAACCTATTTATAGTTTCCCCTCTTTATATTCAAGTCATTCACTCATTCTGAATTTATCTTGCTTGAAAGGATCCCAGATTTCTTTTGGTACAATATCTTCATAACAAATTAAGAAATTCAATCCAGGAAAAGGGTAGGTAATTTGTCCAAGATCATACAGGTAATATAGCATATGTGAGATTCTGATGTAGGTCCTCAGATAGCAAATCCTTTTGTTTGTTACCCCATGCCATGGTCCACTAATAGACACTTTTGCTCATGAGCCCATGAGGATGAGGCAGTTGGACTCACTTCCAACTCCAAATCTCTGATCCCAAGTTGAGAGAGGACAGTAAAAAAATTCACTTCTTCATGCTAATTAGGAGAGGCCCCATTGAATTAATGAAAAGTTTGATTGAAAGAATGTCTAAATGTGTGCATCTGTGTTCCTTCCTAGCATATTCAATAATTCAAAAGAGGTTAACAAAATGCTTCCCAGTGGAAGTGATTAATAGGAGACACTAGTTTTAATGAATCATTGATAGAAATCATTTGCAATTAACAGCAATTGCATATAAATGGGACTGCTTCAGTAGGTATACATAGAAACAGTTTTGTTCCCTTAAGTATGTTAAACACTCACCTGGAATTGTAATTACTCTCTTAAATCACCCAGACTGCATACACCTTTCAGGCAGGAATCCTGTCTTGTTCTCTTTGTTCCTTCTGTGACTCAGTATCACTATCTTTATGGATTTTCTGTTATTACCCATTGTATGTTAAAGTATTTTATTTCCTGTTGGTCATCTTGGAATCTTTAAACTTCTTTACAGAGGCATAAGCCATGACTCAACAATCTGAAAGTACAGGAATGGTTGAAACCAGAACCAGGGATATAGGCAGATGCCCTGATATTTTTTGGCTGTGCCAATGGTGTCTATAAGGACGAAAGGAGTGCTTTTATTACAGGATGTCAGGTCAGAACAAGAGAGGGATGTATATATATATATATATAT
>NW_025356507.1:0-6193 GCF_016433145.1 Gracilinanus agilis | reverse complement strand
ATATATATATATATATATATATCCTGTATTTTCCTCAGAGGTTATTTTTTTCCTTTCTTTTTCTTTTTTTTCCTTTTTAATTTTTCTTTGGACTTTTTGATGTTTTGAGAATTGATTCATGTACCTTATGCCTTGACCATGTATTCCTGTGTGATTCCCATGTGTATCCCCGTATTTTCCTCAGGGGGGAAATGTAAAGTTGTTCTCCTCTGGGTAACTATGTTACTTCTGTAAATTTGGACTTGAATTAGACCCTAATTTAGAACAGAAGACTACCTCCCAGAATCCAGAAGACGCCATGAACATGCATGCAGAGACCACACACTGCTGCAAGATATCCAGAGTGAATTTTGAGACATGGCGAATTTGAACTTTGGGGGGTTGAATGTATTTATTTTGAATGGACACTTTATGCTAGAAAAAGGGGCCTCCCCCCAAATGGCTTATTGTCAATGCATCAAACATTGGTATTGTTCTTTCTCCCTTTTATTTCCCTTTTATCTCTGAATTATTGTAAACTTTAATTTGATTGTTTTCATGATCCATTGGGGAGACTTGTCTCCCAAAGGATCAAAGGGGGGAATGTAAAGTTGAAAATACCTTATACTCCTTTTAAAACTACATTACCCATAATTCTTTAAGCCTTTTCCTATTGGTTATGAGTTAAAACTACATTACCCAAACTCCTTTTCACTATACCCATAAGGCCTTTGGCCTTTTCCTATTGGTTGTGGGTTTAGTGGGCTGTTTTTGATATGGTTATGGGGGGGGCGTGTTATCGGGGCTTTTTGGATAGAAGGCACCATGGTGAAGGGTAAGTTAGGGTCTTCCCCAGGGCTTTTTTAAATAAAAATCCTTATAAATATCATACTTTGGAGGCATTGAATATTAATTTCAATCTTTACATAAGAGAAATAGCTCCCACCAAAATATGAGCTAATCAATCATCCCCCACCCTACCTACAATGCCAGACTCAGAGCCAGCGCACCAGAAATAGAGGGAGGGTGGCACAATCACTAGGTTCTTGACTGCTGATGAAGATGATCAGGGTCTTATCCCTGAGAGAAGCTAATCATGTGACCCCAGGAGGCTAAAGAGCACGGACCTTGGGTGTGGAGATAGAGCTGAGAGGGGTGACAGAACATGGGAGACACCCTAAGACTCCAAAAGAAGACTCAGGCAAAAATTGCTCTATAGCTCCAGAAATAGAGAGCTCTTCACTCAAACTTCTGGCTGGACAGGAAAAACCAGCATAGTGATGGCAAGCAATGCCCAGAAAATACAAATTTCAACCACAAGAAAAAACAAGAGAAAGGCAGTGACCCTGGATAATTTTTACAGAGAAAATATCTAGATCACAGAGGAGACAGCAGAGGAGGAAAAACAAGTAAACACATCTGAACCTTCCCACAAAATTGGAAATTGGTCACAAATTTTTTGAGGAGTTCATCTTCTGAGATCATGAGAAAGGTGGAAGAGATATGGAAAGAAAAGTGGGAAATAGCTGAAAAAGAAATTAACAGGTTAAAAGACAGGCACTTCAAATTGAAGAAAGAAGCCCTAAAATGAAATGAAATGATAAGCAAATTGGAGACCAAAATTAAACAGTTGGAAACCATAAAAACAGGATAGATCAAACCAAAAAGGAAAATCAAAATATTATAGCAGAAAACCAATATTTAAAGACCAAAATTGGGCAAGTAGTAGGTAATGACATTGCAAAACCAAAAGAACTAACAAAGCAAAATCAAAAGAGTGACAAAATAGAAGAAAAAATGAACTATCATATTGAGAAAATTGACCTTGAAAGCAGATCTAGAAGAGACTAATTGAGAATCATTGGTGTACCAGAAAACCCAGAAATAAACAGGAACCTTGCCATGTATCATAAGAAATTATCAAAGAAAATTGCTCTGATATTCTTCATCAAGAGGGAAAATAGACATTGAAAGAATCCATAGATCACCCTCTACATTAAATCCTCAAAAGACAACCTCCAGGTATACAATTGCCAAATTCAAGAGCTTCCAAGCCAAGGAGAATACAAGCCAGAAAGAGAAAGGAGCACCAATCAGAATTACATAGGATCTGGCAGTCTACACACTAAAAGACTACAAGGCTTGGAATATGATATTCAGAAAGGCAATAGAATTGGGTCTTCAAGCAAGGATCACCTACCAATCAAAATTGACTATATACTTCCAGGGGAAATTTGGGGCATTCACCAAAATAGAAGATTCCCAAGTATTTGTAAAGAAAAGACCAGAACTAGCAGAAAGTTTGATATATAACCACAAAAGCAAAGAGAAATATGAAAAGGTAAATAAGAAAGAGAGAGGAAAGGAAAAAATAATTTGCTTCTTTAAGGGCTTCAATAAGATCAAGTTATTTGTATTCCTTTATGGGAAAATGGTATGTGTAACTCTCAAAAATTGTATTCACTATTATAGTAATTAGAAGAATTATTCATAGGGAGAGGTTGGGGTACTAAATGGTCTAAGACAATATGCAAAAAAAGAAAGGGAGGGATAATAGAAGATGGAACCTAGAGAAACTTGAAGGAATAAGAAAAAATAGGATAATCTATACCACACAAAGAGGTGCATAGGAAGGGGAAGGGATGACTACTATTATAAGAAGGAGATGAAGAGAGTGTTAATAGATAATACTTAAATCTTACTCTTAGTGGAATCAATTCTGAGAGGGAAGAGCAGCTAGATCCATTGGGATATTTAATTCTATCTTACCCTATGGGGAAAGTCAGAAGGGAAAAGCCAAGGGAGTTAATTGGGTGGGGAGTTCAAAAAGGGAGGGAAGAGAAGGGGGAAGGAACTTAAAAGACCTTAAAAAATAAGAGGGGGCTCCAGGTTCAGACTTCCGGTTAAGATGGCGGCAGAGTAAGGAGCAGCTGCTCAATCTCTCCTAACCAATGCATACAAGACTCCTCAAGGGGACATAAAAACGAATCCAGATGAATGAAGGAACCCCACAACAGGGCGTAGCATTGAAGGTACGCAGAATCAGGGTATTTCCACGCTATAAAGGGGTGAAATAGCTCTCACTAAAACGCGAGAGGAAGAAGCCCCCTCACCCCCCCACAACACACACAGCGCCAAGGCCAAAGCACAAGAGTGAAAACAGGAGTAAATCACTATTAGCCCCAGGGCTGGTACCTGTGAGCTGCCAGATGTGGGACCCCAGGTTGCTGGGGGGACGCACGGACTTTCCCCAGCCTCTACTGGGGTGAAGGCTCTGCCCCGGCTGGAATCGGGGTGGAATAAAGATCTCTAAAGCAGGGACTTTCCCCAGCTTCTACTCTGTGAAAGCTCTGCCCCAGGCGGAATCCGGGTGGAATAAAGATCCCTAAAGCAGGGACTTTCCCCAGTTTCTACTAAGTGAAGGCTCTGACCCAGGTGGAATCCTAGTGGAATAAAGATCCCTAAAGCAAGGACTTTCCCCAGATTCTACTCAGTGAAGGCTCTGCCCTGGGCGGAATCAGGGTAGAATAAAGATCCCTAAAGCAGGGACTTTCCCCAGCTTCTACTCAGTGAAGGCAGTGCGCTGGGAGGAATAAAGATTTCCAGCACAGGCTAGAACATCCAGGGAGGACCCAGGGCAGACAGGAGCGTGGCTGTGGAAGCAGCCCCTGAGACTGCTGAAGGAGCCTCGGACAGAGGGGCAGACCGGGAACTACCAGGAGGCCTGACCCTGAGGACAAGAAGACCAAAGCCATCAGAAGCTTAGAAAGCGCAAGCAGACCCTGAGTGTGAAGACAAAGCTGAAAAGGGGCGGAGCTAACAATGGCAAGCAATAAGGAAGCCCAGAAGAAAAAGATTACCAAGAAAAACTCTGGAACACTTGACAACTTCTACACAGAGAAAATCCAGACAACAGAGGAGGGAAAACAAAAATCCAAACCTCCCCAAAAAAGTAAAAGCTGGTCACAAGTTATTGAAGAGTTAAAAAATGAAATATTGAGGAAGATGGAAGAAATCTGGCAAGAAAATAACACTTTAAAAGGCAGAATTTCGCAATTTGAAAGTGAGGCAAGTCAACAGAAGACCAAAAATGATCAGACTGAAAAGGAAAACCAAAAGTTTATAGCTGAAAACCAAAAGATTGTAGCCGAAAATCACTCCTTAAAGGTTAGAATTGAAAAATTAGAATATAATGATCTCTCAAGACAACAAGAACAAATAAAACAAAGTCAAAAGACTGATAAAATAGAAGGAAACATGAAATATCTCAATGAGAAAGTGACAGACCAAGAAAACCGGTCTAGAAGAGACAATTTGAGAATCATTGGTCTTCCAGAAAAGGCAGAAATTAATAGAAATTTGGACTCCATACTCAAAGAAATTATTCAGCAAAAGTGCCCTGAAGTTCTACAACAAGACGGCAATATAGACATTGAAAGGATCCATAGATCACCTTCAACACTGGACCCAGAAAAGTCAACACCCAGGAATATAATAGCGAAATTGAAGAGCTTTCAAGTAAAAGAAAAAATCTTACAAGAAGCCAGAAAGAGACAATTAAAATATCAAGGAACACCAATGAGGATCACAAAGGATCTGGCAGCCTCCACGCTAAAAGACCGCAAGGCTTGGAATATGATATTCAGAAAGGCAAGAGAGCTGGGCCTTCAGCCACGGATCAACTACCCATCAAAACTGACTATATACTTCCAGGGGAAAGTAAGGGCATTCAACAAAATTGAAGATTTCCAAGTTTTTGGAAAAAAGTGACCAGGACTAAATGGAAAGTTTGATACTAAACCACAAAAATCAAGAGAAACATAAAAAGGCAAATAAGAAACAGAGGGAAAAAAAAGAAAACTCATAATCTTTTAAACTTGACTCTTGAAGGGCGTAAATATGATCTAATTATCTATATTACTAGGTGGAGAAATACTATGTATAATTCTCAGTAGTGAACTCTATTCACTATTATAATATTCATTATCATAGCAACCAGAAGAAAAATTCATAGGGAGAGGACAGGATACTAAATGTTCTAAAATGACATGGGGGGAAAAAGTGGGGAATAGTAGGGGACACCAAGAGAAACTTGAGAAAATAAGAAAAATAGGATATTCTATTACACACAAAGAGGGCATGGGAAGGGGAGGGGATAAATACTACCATAAGAAGGAGAGGAAGAGAGCATTAAGAGGTAATAATCAAACCGTACTCTAAGTGTAATCAACCCAGAGAGGGAAGAGTAGCTTTATTATCCATTCAGATAAAAAACTCTATCTAACCCTACTGAGAATGTCAGAAGGCTTAAACCAAAGGGAGGAGGGGAGTGGGGAGGTCAAAAAACGGAGGGGAGAAGAAGGGGGAGGGAATTCATTAGATCCTTTAAAAAACAAAAAGAGGAGAATAACAAGGGAGGGGGCAGAAAGGGAAGTCAATCAAGGGAGGGGATAAGGGATAATGGCTCAAAGAAAATGACTGGTTTAAAAGGAAATAGTGTAAGAAGAAGGGGTGGGTCTAGGGGAGGATACAAAAATGTCAGTGAATGCACAACTAATAATTGTAACTCTGAATGTGAACAGGATGAACTCGCTCATAAAACGGAAGCAAATAGCAGAGTGGATCAGAAACCAAAATCCTACCATATATTGTCTACAAGAAACACATATTAGGCGGGTAGAAACACAGAAGTTCAACGTTAAGGGCATGAGCAAAATCTTTTGGGCATCAAATGAGAAAAAGAAGGCAGGAGTGGATATTATGATCTCTGACAAAGCCAAAGTAAAAATAGATGGGATTTAAAAAGACAGGGAAGGTCATTACATCCTGATTAAAGGCAGTATAAACAATGAGGAAATAACACTGCTCAATATGTATGCACCAAGTGGTATAGGATCCAAATTCATAAAGGAGAAACTGGCAGAGCACAAGAAGGAAATAGATAGTAAAACCATAATAGTGGGAGATCTAAATATTCCTCTTTCAGATCTAGATAAATCAAACCAAAATAATAAATAAGAAAGAGGTAAGAGAGGTGAATGAAGTCCTAGAAAAATTAGATTTAATTGATATGTGGAGAAAAATAAATAGGAACGAAAAGGAATACACCTTTTCAGCTGCACATGGTACATTTACAAATATTGACAATGTAATAGAGCATAGAATCATGGCAAACAAATGCAAAAGAGCAGATATAATAAACGTAACCTTCTCA
>NW_025356506.1:0-1353 GCF_016433145.1 Gracilinanus agilis | reverse complement strand
TAAAAAAATCACGAGTGGATGATAAAGTTGTGTAGAAACTGAAAATTCACAAACTATTTAAAACCTGGAATCGCTGACTGTTCAGAAACTACACAGATGGATCATGGGTGGTGAACAGCAGAAGGGGGTTATGGGTGAGTCTGCATTGTTCTAGCTGCTCCTGATGCCACCCGTCTCCAAGGAAAGCCTGACATTGATTAGATACTGAGCCAGGCTAATGCTGGCAGCAGATCCAGTGATGGTAACCTGCCTATCAGTAGATCCTTCCACTGGATTGGCAATTTTGATCTGAGCCCCAGACATCTGATGAATCTCATTGATTTTGGTGCCTTGATGCCCAATTATGCAGCCAATTAAGTCATTTGGAATGGGGAGTTCATAAGAAGTAGTCTGAGCAGATGCATCCAAACCTGCCCAATAGCCTTTCACCTCTGGAGAGCTGGACTCAATGCCACTGAATCCGGTGTTGCCATGTGTCATGGGAAAGTGAGACTGTTGCATTGCCAACTGGTGCAGCTTGGTCAAATCTGGCTGTGGAATGGCATACTGTCCTTGAATGGTATAGGCCTCTAGAGGTGGTCCCTCCAGGTCAGGGTTGAGGCATATGGACGGGGTGGTGTGGGGAAAGCTCGCACTGTAGCTGCCTGTGCTGTACCTGTCCTGACCACCTGCAAAGATGACTGGAGAGCTGGACAGCTTGGGCCAGTACGGGATGGTCATGCCCTTCGGGGGAGACTGGGAGAGAGTCTCCAACATGATCACGCAGATCTATTTGACACACTCAATGATAGATTGCAGGATGCCAGCAATAGTGATGGCCCACTCAGTTGAGTTTGGTAGCATATAACCTGCCACCTGGACCTGAGCCCCTGTACTCTCTCTTATTTCCTTGATCTTGCATCCTCCTTTTCCAATGAGAGAACCACACTGGCTAGCAGGGACCACAAGCCTCAGGGTGACTGGGGGTCTACTGGCAGCTGTACTATTGGTCATAGAGCTGCTGATGTCCTCTTCCAGTTTGTCAATGATCATAGCAAAGGCTTTAAAGATGGCATTGGTGGGTCCAGCCAGAGTAATTATTCTCTCAGGACAATTCCCTTCTGAGATGTTGATACGCGCACCACTCTCTTCACTCATCTTCTTGACCCATTCTCTCCAATAATGCTTCCAACTTCCTTTCCACGCATAAGTAGCCGGATGGTGAGAGTGACATTTAATCCACCTTCAATCACACCGGTGTCCATGTCAAGCAGTGTTCTGAAGATTTGGACTTTGTAAAGTGGTCAAGTCTTTGGTCACTGGCGGGAGTGGAAGCCAAAAACTTTGGGCGCAAGGCGAGTGAAGGGAAAAGGG
>NW_025356505.1:0-3986 GCF_016433145.1 Gracilinanus agilis | reverse complement strand
GAAACTATCACACCAATGCAACTACCAACAATTTGGAAATTGGTCTTGATGAAGGACACATGACAAAACTAGTGGAAATGCGCATCGGCCATGGGTGGGGGGATTGCGGGGGGTGGGGGTGAAGGGGATAGGAGGAGCATGAATCAGGTAACCATGTTAAAAATGTATATTAATAAATGCTAAAAAAAATGAGATAGCTAAACTAGATAGACTCTGAGGTATCATCCTGATCTCTGTCTCTCTCTATATGTGTCTTTCTCAATTCTATGTTCTAAAACAGATTAAAAGTAAAAAAAAAAAAAAAAACTGTAGCAGGGAGCTGCTTCCATAGTTGTAGTTGTGTGCACCCCTCTGGACTTGGTCCCCACCCACAGTCCATGCCTGTGCTCAGAATCTGCATCTGCAGCTGAGACTGTGCCTGCACTCAGGGTCTGTGTTCAAAGTCCACACGTTCTTTAGCCTCTCAGGGTCTTAAGTCTTGCTGTTCTCAGGAACAGGCCCTGTTGACCCCAGGTAGCTGTCAAGGACTTAATGGATGCCCCAAACTTGCTCTAACTTTTTTGCACTGACTTTGGCCCTGTAGTTGTTGTGTGTGTGGGGAGGGAGTTGCTCAGCTTGCGTTTTAGTGAGAGCTGTTTCACCCCAGCATGGAAATGCCCTGATTCCATGTACCTTCAATGCTGCACCCTGTGTGGGGTCCCTTCGTTCATTTGGATTTGTTTTTATGTCCCCTTGAGGAGTCCTATTTGTTTCGTTTAGGAGAAGTTAAGCAGCTGCTTTTTACTCTGCCACCATCTTAACCCGGAAGTCTGTACTGTTCCTGTTGCTCTAATTTTATATTCTTTCCCCTCCTTTCTCTTCTGTGTCTCTTCCATAACTGAATCCAACATTAAATTGATGTCCTTTTTATTTTTTATTCTTTATTTAAGGCCAAATCTTTATTTGTATATTGTTTATTTTTATTTAATTTATTTTTTTCAATTCCAAATTCTCTTCTTCTATGAACCCTTCCGTCACTTGTAGAAAAAGACAAATAAAACACCCATTTTAAACTCATGAGGCTATTAAAAGCATATTTACACACAAACTATGTTCTGAAAGGGGAAAAAAAGTCCTGAAAAAAATAAAAAAAAATATTGATGTTCTTTTTAAATAAGATATTTTTGTTAGATAGCATTCTATATAATTTATTAATTTCAGTTTATTATTCATTCAGGAAGCATTTTTTAATCATTTATTATGTTCTGATTTTATCGTAAGCACTAGGAATACAAATTCACAAGCAAAAAGATGGTACATGATCTCATAGGGTTTACATTTTAATAGAGGGACTCTACACATAAAGAGGAAATGAAAGGGTAGAATTCAAGGGCTGGAATGATTTTCAGGATAAAGAGATTTCTGTTTCATTATAGAGAAAGTCCAGAGTATAGCATAGAAAGAAATAATGATTTCAGTGTTAGTTTCATTAAAAGGGAAGGAGTACCCCTAGCTTTATAAATCCAGGGTTCAATTTATTCCATCAGAAGCCACAATGAACCCATATAAAAAGTAGCAATTAAGTTCATTTATAAGTTGATAGCAAAATAGGAATTAGAGAAATCGTATGTGAAAATATATACCTAGCAATATGACATGAATGACCTTTCCTAGTGAAAATGAGATAATTCAGCTCAATCAAGAGATCTCAGTTCTTTTGTTAGGGTTCAAAATGGGTGGCCTCCAGAGGAACACACGAGACAATGCAATCAAAGCGGGAGAAAGCTTTATTGCCAGCTCGTGTGTTGGGGGAACTCAGCAAAGAAAATCCCAAGGGCTGCATTCAGAAGAGGGAATATATATGTTTCTAGGATATAGGTGCCTTTGTTTTAGGGTTAGCTAATAGCTAGACAGAGGGAGTAGGGATGCTTCCAGGTGCCACAGGTTATGATTCTTAATCTTCAAGGCTTGTTCTTGTCTAGGAATCTTCAAGGCTGTTCAGTCCAGGGGCAGGGGAGGAGTTGGGGCTGTCAGCCAGGAGTTGTGTCCCCGGAACTGTGAGTCAGAGATAACTGCCCTGCTTGAGCCAGGCATGACGTTATCCAAAAACCCCCTGATTAATTGCCAAGTTTAGCTTTTTGGCTATAATATTCTTATAAGCTATAATATTTCTATAAGCTATAATATTTCTATAAGCTTTTTTTGGCTATAACACTTTGTGGTGAAATTCAGTGAAGTTCCTAAAATCTTCAGATCTGAAGTTGACATAACTTACATCTAAATCCTTTTCTCAGCTACCACTGACCTAAGGTCATGAGAGTAATTCCTGAAGACCATTCTTATTTGGGGGGAATTGATTTTCTGTTGTCTACAGAGCCAAATTCTGTAATACAGTGGTGTTTATTTACCCTCTGGACACTTTAAACTCACCAGGAAGTAGGTCTTGATCCTTTCACTAACTGTAAGCCAAGAAGTCACTAAATTCCCCCAAGAATATTAAGGTAAAAAGGAAGTGACTGGAGTTGTCCAGTCTTTTTGAATGCCTCCAGTCATTTGAAAACAAACAAACAAATAAACAAACAGCTTCCTATTTACTTCATGCTTAGTGAAGTCTGCCATAAGTACATGAAAATATCTATGCATCTTTCAGGCTACTCTATCACACTCAATCACAATGAGCCTACATTCAGATTTATTAATTTCTTTTTCTAGAAAAGGAGGGGTCTCCATTTGCTGGGATCACATAATTATAAAGTTAAAGAAAAACACTATATTTATGGGAAGGCAAGAAGGAATAAGGAACAATATAGTGAATATTCATAAAAATAAGGAAATTTTGGAGGGCTCATCAACTGAGCCTTTTTAAAAATTATTTTACTTCATGAATTTTCAGTAACAAAAAGAAGATAAGATACATGAGAAAATGAATAAACTTTCAAATACTTGGTATTTATTTTGCATTTTCCAATTTATATATGTTTTCTGCACATTAAAATATAAGCTTCTTAAGAGCAGGGGCATTTTTTTGCCTTTTGATCATATCCTACTCTGCTTAGCTGAATGTTCTGAATGTGATAAGTGTTTAAAAAGTTCTTGCTAATGGATTGATTAGTATAAAAGCAAATATTGATTCTTAATGCTAAGGGAATTGGCAACAAGGAACTAATGTGATATAAGAAGTCAGAGAGTCTAACTTTTTATGTAATTTTCTAAAATATGAAATTAGTTAGGGAACAGAACATTTTATAATGATAAATCTCTATTTTTATTGACACAACACACAAAAACAATAAAGTTTCTCTTTTGTATACAATTTAGAATTATTCTACAAAATTTGATAATTAAATCATACTTCTTGATGTAATTATCTTCATAAGAACACAAAACCAGGTAGCTTAATCCATTATGCTACAATCACTTTAGCATTAGAATACTCAGAACTTCTTAGAGGAAGATCTAATATCTTTTACCACTAAATATATTAATATTTGTGGATTTCCAAGGAAAAAGAAATTTGTAATTTGGGATAAAATAATTCTATAATATTTTATGGAAGTTATAGTAGAAAGAATTATAGCAGTAAATTTGTTATTGTGTTATATTATTGTTATTGTTATGCTTTGTTGCCCTAAGATATGTTGATGTGTTACTCAAATGTGTCTAAAGTCTACTTTTCAGTCATGTATATCTGCAAGTACATACCTTCTAATATGAAAATGATAAGTACCAGAATGTGCTAAATTGAGCATAAAGCCTAAGTTAGCTTAATTGGGTATGAAAATGAATTTATGATCTAAAATTAACAGCAAACAACAAACTTCATATATGTATTCTCAAGATTGATGACTGGTATTCATATGGCCTGCTAGATATGATAGATCAGTTATCCCATTGAAAGATCTTTAGTCCAATTCTATAATCACCAAGTCATTTTACAGATGAGCCTTATGGAAATGAAATAGGGTGAAAAAAATGTAGTAACAATAGAGGGTTAATTTTTATTCATT
>NW_025356504.1:0-6761 GCF_016433145.1 Gracilinanus agilis | reverse complement strand
GGCCTGCTGAGCCATGAGTGCCAACAACCCGAACCTGCAGTGATGGGACCATGGGAGGGGAGGATCAAGTGACCCTGCTCTCAGGAAGCTGGCATCCTTATGGGGGAGGTGCCCGGGATGCGGGGAGACTGACAGAACCCAAATGGAAAGGGAAGCCATGGCAATGTCCATTGATTGACCACGTGCTCCAATCCACAGTGTTTGGGAGGGAAGGTGTACACCAGTGCCTCAGGGGCTCAGGAAAGGCAGAGGGTAGTGCCTGAGCTGCACTGGAGGGAAAGGAAGTGGAAGGACAGCCAGTGTAAAGGCAGACAGGAACTGGAGGGTTCTATGTGAGGAAGCCAGAGGGGCCAGCTTGGCTGGCCAGTCTGCAAAGATGATGGCTCAAGGACTTTGAATTTGTCTCAAGAGGCAATGGGGAGCCACTGCAGCTGCTTGACCAAGAGAGGGAGAGGATCAGATCTGCTCTTAAGAAAAACCACATTGGCAGCAGACATTGTGCAGACAGGCTGGAGTGGGGAGAGCCTTGAGGAAGGGACATTGTGGCCAAAGTCTTGCTGGGAGGGAATGAGGGCTGAACTCAGGTGGAAGCCACAGTGTGAGTAGAGAGATGGGATTGGGGGAGAGATGGTGGGAAGGCAGAAGAGGCAAGATTTGGCAAGAGAGTGGGCACGGGTGGCGAAGGCACCTGAGCAATCCGGGGTAAGAGGAGGCTGGGAGGAGACAAAGCCGTGGGGGCTTAGGGTTAGTGGGTTTGGCCCGTGCTGAATTTGAGGTGTGTGGGAGACACGCTGTGCGGGGATTGGTTCCTAGTGGCCAGTGACGGAGGCCATAGCAAGGAAGAGAAAGGGAAATGGCTGGGGGTTGGAGGCGCCCGGCGGAGGGACGGGTCTGGAGAGCTGCCGACAAAGCGCCCGGTTTTCTCGTGAAGTAGGAGGTGAGGTCCTCAGCGAGAGGGCAAGGAGAGGAAGGGCCAGGGAGCAGGGCTGGAGCCGGCTTCAGAGGCCATCCTCATTTTCCAGATGAGGAACCGCCAGCTCCCGGAGATTCGGGGACCTGCCCAAGGTCCCCCAGCCTCTTGAAAGCAACTCCCCAGATGGACACATTTTCAGGGGCCTCGAGCCTTCCTGGCTTCCAGACTCTGCTAGCAGGGAATTACTGTCACAGGCTCACAGCCTCGGTATCACCACGCTCCATTTGGCCTTTCCTAAAGGGCAGGTCTGATGGCCTCTGCACCCCCTCCCCCCCCCCCCCCGCCACACACACTCTAGCAGCTTCCTATCACCTCCAGGATCAAATACAAAACATTCTGCCTCTCAGCCCCCCCTCCCCAGCGTACTCTGCAACGCAGCGCTGCCGGCCACCTGACCTACACTCTGGGCACCAAGCACTTCGCTGCCTTTCCCCCCATTCTCTCCTCTCTGCCTCTGCCTCTGCCCCCATCCCTGATCCCTGGCTTCCTTCGAGTCCCAGCTCAAAGCCCTCTTCTACAGGAAACCTTGTGGGCAATCCCTTAATGCTGAAGCCCGCCGTCACCCTCGCCCTCGCCCTCGCCCTCGCCCTCGCCCTCTGTTGAGGTGCCCCGTTTGTCGGCACAGTGGCTTGTCTGGGCTCAGCCCGCTCCCCCCGTTAGGCCAGGAGCCCCTCCAAGGCAGAGACTGCCTTTTGGTTCTGGGTCTTTCTTTGCCCCGAGTGCTTAGCACAGTGCCTGGCGACTGACTGACTGACGGGAAATGGAGACACGCTCTATTGCCAATTCTAGAGCAGCGCGAAGGACCCCGGGCTCCAGGGCAATGCCAGTTCAGAGCAAGTGCTAAGTGCTCTGGACGAACCTGGAGACTGACTACAAGGCGAAAGCAGTTGAGCTAAAAACAACTCAGCAAAGAGCTGGATGCGAGCCTGACTAGAACCCTGTACCCTGGAAAGAGACAGCTAACGGGAAAGGCAAGGCCCCCTGCTGGCATCCTAGTGGCCAGCCCTTCTGTTCTCTGAAGAGACTAAATGGAGCAAGCAAGACTGTAGCCAAGAACTCTGGCTGGCCTCTCTCCACCTAGGATGTGCCTACACGGGGGTTGCCCAGCCTTTCGCCTGCTGCCATTATTTCTTCCTGCCCTGCCCTTAGATATGGGAGGAACATGATGAGGTCAAGGTGCCTGGCACACGGGAAGTTGGGGCTTAAGCACGACCAGGCATGCTGATTGACTGATTAAAGTCAGCCCAACAAAGGCCCAAACAGCTTAAGGAGGGAACCGAGCAAAGCAGACCATTGAGTGCCCACGTGCGAAGCTAGCTCGGGAGCCTCTCGCTCCTGTGGCATGTCTCCCGCCCCTCTTGCTTTGGGCTGCTGCTCCCCATTCCTCCTAGCTCAGAAAATTCAGGCGATTGTTTTGGAAAAGGTGGGGGTGGGGAGCCACCCAAGTCTTTTGTGGTCTCCTTGTGGATAAATGGAGAGTGGCAGCAGCCTGGGCACAAAGATTCAGACCTTCCTGAAGGCCTGGCAGGGCAGTTTTAATGGCACTGGGTCAACTTGGAGGAAGCTCTCTCCTCTTGGCTCAGGGCTGCTTTCCAGCTTCCTTGATGACTCGGATGAAGGGCACAGATGGCAGGCTTTAGTAAAGAGGCACATGCCCCAAGCTCCCAAGCAAATGTGCCTAAGAAATGATAGCACGAGGGGCAGCTGGGTAGCAAAGTGGATGGAGTGTCAGGCCTGGACTCTGGAGGTCCTGGGTTCAAATGTGACCTCAGATACTTCCTACGTGTGTGGCCCTGGGCAAGTCACTTAACCTGCCCCCCCTCCCCCATTGCCTAGACCTTGCCACTCTTCTGTTTTAGAATTGATAGTGACAGGAAAAAGAGAAGGGAGGAAGGAGAGCAGGAGAGCGGTAAGGCCCCGCCTCCCCAGGATATTCCATCTGGGGACTTTATTAGAAGGGAACCCCTTTGGTGACTGAACGCTTTGGGCACGGGGTTCCGATGGGGCCCGCAGTAAGCAGGGGCAGAGATTCCCTGCAGAGAATGAAGGCAGGTGGCTGAGAGGTAAGGAAGGAGCCACTGAGCAAAGGCTGGGGAGAGGGTGGCCATGGAATGGAGGCGGGGCAGAGAGCCGTCTAGCAGAAATGGGGCTTCCACCAGAGGACGCGACACTCCCTAGTGCAGCCCAAGCCAGATGAAAAGGGAACTGGCAAAACCGATCCAAAGATGTGCCCCCACCCAGGGCACCTTCCGGGCAGTTTCCCGCCCATTTCTGCCTTCTCAGTGGAGGAGCGACCTGAACGCGAGCGGCTGCAGCATTTCCCAAACGAGAGGAGAGGCAGCTCGAATCCCTGCGCAGTTACGGGGAGGAGATGAGTCGGTGCCCCGCCGAGGCACAGAGGCCGTCCCCAAAGCTCAAGCAGAAAAAGCCTGGCACAGATGACGTCCTGCACCGAGGAGAAGGGACGGGTCCGAGCGGGGGAAACTGCCGAGTCAGGCTTTTCTGATGAAGGTTTGGCGTCCACGTATATAAGGCCACGGCCCGCTTTCAAAGGAGCTGCCAAGCATTCCCAGTCCCAAGAAGGAGCGGACGAAGGAAGGAAAGGAGGGACGAGGGAGAAGCAGACCCAGAAAGAAAAGCTGCGCGTGACAAGGATTTGGTCTGGGGTTTCTTTTCACTTGCAGTGGGAGATGGGAAGGAGAAAAAGCAAATGTTTATCCATTGAAAAAGAGACTACGAGGAGGAGGCAAACCCTCTCTGGGTTCTAATGGAGGCTGGACTTGGAAAAAGCTACGGCCTGGGGATGCCCACGGAGACGTTTCTACTATGTGGCGTGAGATGGGGCTTCGTGGGGAAACAAGAATTACATCTGCAAATGCTGTGACCTTGATGCCAAACTCCGTCAAACGAGGAATTGCAACAAAAGAGCCCATTTGTGAGGGACGGGGAGGTGCTGGGAAGTGCTGGGAAGGCCGTCTTCGGCCCCTTATCTGCTCTGTCTGCAATTTTCAGATTGTACTTTGTTGGCTAAACATCTTGCTTCTCCCAGTTAGCGCGCCGCCCGCTCCAGACCCTGCCTGCCCAGTGTATGGGGAGGGGGTTCATGAAAACTGGGGTCTCGCTAACTGTTTTTGCAGCCCGACTCCTGGGGCTCTCGTCTTGGACACGCCTGAAGTGTCTGGGGCTTCTTGGGTTCTGGGAATGATTCTACCCATGCGACACTCTTCGCTGATGGAACATTGCAAGTATTAGGTCAGTCGGATGCACTCCCCCCCACCCCTTCCCCAGAGCATTTCCTAAAAAACAGGATCAGCTGGAGGTGGAGCAATGGTTAGAGTTCTGGGTCTAGAGTTAGGAAGACTGGGGCTCAAATCCAGCTTCAGACACTTGCTAGCTGTGTGATCCTGGCCAAGTCACTTTAATGTCTCTCAGCCTCAGTGTCCTCATCTGTAAAATGGAGATATTCCTCCAGGGTTGTTATGAAGATCAAATGAGATCGTATTTGTAAAGCGATTTGTAAACCTTAACCAAAGTACTATGGGAAAGTGAGCTAGTTCTTCTCAATTAGAGAAACAAATCCTGGGCCTTGGTGACATCATGGGATCAGGGCTGGCCATCTAATCTGAACTCCCCCCTCCCTCATTTTACAGAGAAGGAAACTGAGGCCCAGAGAGGGCAAGGGACAGACTTCCCCAAAGTCACAGTGCTGAGATTGTGGTCCAGGTCCTTTGATCTGTAGGGGAAATGGGCCTTTTTGGTATCCTAGACTCCTTGGGCAGCAGTTCAGGAAGCAGCTTAGGGACTCCTCAGGGGATCTGGAAAACAACAACAACAATAGTTCTACCAAATAAGTGATCCCAATAGATATTCTTAAAGTTCTGGGATGGGGGAGGGTAAGTCCCCCTGCCGTATGTGCTTTCTTAGGGACCCCCACGTGGAGGGGCTCCGACTTCGAGAATGTGGAAGCTAGACCGGGCTTTAGAGACCATCTAACACGGTCTGTGTCCCCTCCCCTTTTATAGAGGAGTTAAGATGCTGTCTGAGATATTCTGGCTAGGAAGCAGGAGGGTGTACATTTGAATCCAGACCTTTTGACTCCAGAGACAACAGCCTTCTTTCTTTGCCAAACTATGGGGCATACGGGTCTTGGTTCAAATTGTCAGAAAATTAGACAGGAAAGAATGATCGGAGAGGATCTGCTGTTTATGGGGCATGGTGGATCTTTTTTTGAGATGGGGAAACTGAGGCACCGGCTGAAGGTGTGACTTGTTAGGATGCACTGCCATAACCCCCTTTGCAGCCTAGAGAACTGTAGCTAATTTAGGGCCTGCGGCATACCCCTTCCAGTATTTTCTAGAGGCCGGCCTTTAGGAGATACATTGTTCCAAAAAAAGGTGTGGGGGGCTGCGTAGGCACTTGTGCGCCTGCGCCAACGGCCCAAGCTCAGAGCGTCCAGGGGGAGCAGGAGGTGAGCAGCTCTTTTCTCGCAGCTCCAGCCAGCCCAGAGGGTGCCCACGACCAGCGAGCTCCTGAGCTGTCCCTCCGGGCCCTGTGTGGCCAGTGGCTGCCCACGTGCTCCGGCCAACTCCAGCTCCAGCGGTCCGGCGGTCGGGTTCCAGGCCCAGCAGCCGAGCCATGGCTTGTTCCAAGGAGGAGAGTAAGAAAGTCCGGCCCCTGCCCGTGGTCCAGGAGGGGGAGCGAGTGTTGACCTTCCACGGGCCCATGTTGCGGGAGGCCGAGTGTATCCGGGCGGTGGTGGAAGACAGGCAGGTCAAGTACCTGGTGCGGTACCAGGCGGAGAGCGGGCCCAGCGGAGAGGCGGCGGTGGGCGCCCGGGTCCACCCCTCCGACTGCGGCGGCGGCGGCGCCTTGCCCAGCACCAGCTCGGCCGGTGCCGGTGCCGGTGCCAGTGCCACCGAGGGCCTGAGCGAGGAGCTCAGACCCATAGCGTGCTGGCACTACGAGTGGATCCCGGAGAGCCGCGTGCTCCGCTACTGCCACACCCTGGGGAAGGAGCCGGAGGGCAGCAGTTGCAGCAGCACCAGCAGCAGCAGTGACGTGGGCCAGCACGAGGCCTCCGCCACTGCCTCCTCGGCCACCACCTGGGGGGCCTGGGGGCCTGCGAGCCAGGCCTCCGAGTGGGAAGAGGGCTGGGGCTCCGGGGCCACCGGGGGAGGAGAGGGCGGCCGCGGGAGGGATGACGACGTGGCGCCCCCGCCCCCGCCATCGTCCTCGCACAGGCGCCCGCTGGTCGTGGGGGCCCCCGAAAGGAGGGTGCCCAAAAAGAGGGAGGTCAAGGTGCCCCTGCCCGATGCCCTGAAGCCCCTGCTCGTTCGCGACTGGGAGCTGGTGACCCAAGACAAGAAGCTCTTCACGCTGCCCGCCCACAAGCCCGTAGACGCCATCTTGGCCGAGTTCAGCGTCTTCCAGCAGCATTGCGGGGTGGCGTCCAAGGAGTACGCCACCCAAGAGCTGGTGGCGGGCATCAGGGAGTACTTCAACGTGCTGCTGGGGAGCCAGCTGCTCTACAAGTTCGAGAGGCCCCAGTACACGGAGATCCTGGGCCGCTACCCGGGCTGCCCCATGTCCCAGATCTACGGGGGCGCCCACCTGCTGCGCCTCTTCGTGCAGCTCGGCTCGGCGCTCACCTACTCGGGCCTGGACGAGCACAGCCTCGACGTGCTCCTGAGCCACCTGCAGGATTTCCTCGAGTACCTGGCCGCCAAGCCCGCCCTGCTCTTCACTCCGGCCGACTACCAGCTGGCCTCGGCCGAGTACCAGCTCCGAG
>NW_025356503.1:0-3631 GCF_016433145.1 Gracilinanus agilis | reverse complement strand
ATGTCTAGAACAGGCTATGCAGAATGTAAACCAATTGGAACCATGAAGTCATGAAATCAAAAGACAGCAGCACCCCTATAGTTCTAGAGACAAATATTTCTTCTCCACAGATTTGCCCTGCAACATGTTACTAATAGTATGTTCCCTCCATGCATGCAACTTAGTCACATGTACCACCTATAGATATGGTTCTTTATGTTTGTATTCTGATGTGTCCCCTTTTCCCACTGATGATATGTGTATTTGTGGTAGTATGTTTCTTAGGTTCATGGGACGCAATCTGTTACTATTGTTTTACTAACTATGCTATTTTGTTACATGCATTTGCTTTGAACTAGTACATCTTCCTGTTTACTAATGAAGGTAACATATTAGTAGGAACTCAAGAACTTTGATTTTGAATGGATACAGATACATAGAGTATTTTGTAGCTGGGGCGATCTTCTCTGAATGACTCTAAATCTAAGTCCACCATAGCCCACTGCTTTTAAGACTCAAGAAGAGTTAAATGTCTTGATTTTTAAGAGAGAAGAAGAGGTCAGGCCATCATACTATAGACCACTGGTATTAACTTTGCTTTCTGGAATAATTCTAATATATATTATCAAAAAGATGATTTATGAACATTTAGACTGGGAAGATTCTAAAAATGAGTTTGACTTTATCAAAAACTCGTCATGCCAGACTGAGTTCATTTCCTTCTTTGAAAAGTTTAGTAGACTGGCAAATGATATTCTTGTCACAGATTTAGTATAGTTGGATTTCAGCAAAGCATTTGATAAGATTTTTTTTCATTTTATCCTTGTGAACAAGATAGAATGATGTAGGCAAGATGATAATACTTTCAGTTATATTCAAAACTGACTAGTGAGAGTGGAGTGTATAAAGGGAATAATGGAAACATTAATATGGCAGAATTATATGATGTACTACAGAATACCCAGTCTGAAGGAAGAAATCAATGATGAATTTGGGAATCACATTATAATCCTGGCATGAAGTCATTCCTATCTATTCTCTCTGGTGCTGACTCTGGCTCTCTCTTCTCACCCTAACTCCCACCAGGAAACAGAGTAGTTGATATTCTTGATTTGCCTTATTAATTTCATTCTTCAAAATATGGAGGAAGTAATCAAAAGCACTGCTCTCCTGAATGATGGGAAACTTAGGAGGAAGTGGCCACTTGAGAAAGGAGAGGAAAAATATGAATATTTAACATCAACCTTAGATGTTGGGAAAACTGATGTTAAAGAGTTAACAGAACAGAAATAATTCCATGGTCTAAAGTTCTACAATCAGATTCAACCAAAAAAAATGGAAAACTCTCAGAAACAAAATTCTGATGATACATGCAAATAATTCTAATGAAGAAGAAAAGTGACTTGCTCAAGATTATAGAGCCCCCTGAGGAAACATCTTTGTAGATTTATAAGGAATTAATTGAATAGCTTCAATAAAAAAGACTCTTCTACAATTAGAGGGACCACAGTCTTGCCAACTCTGTTCAGTACTTTGTCACATTTTGAGAAGGTCTTTAACAAAATGGTAAATATCTATGATATAGTGAATGAACATCATAGTGGAATACTGAACAAAGGAACTGGGGATGTTTTACATTAGAGACATAAATGAACAGGAAGATGGTATTTTGTTATTTCTATCCTCAAGAACTCCTGTTTGTGTAATGGAATGTGTTTGTGTTGTGGTCCTTGATATGTTCACTTCAACAAAGTAATATCATGTATCTACTATTCTTCTTATGAGATATGTTAACTCTAACTCACTCTCGATTGGCTTGCTCACTTTAACGTGATCTCATGCTAGCAGGTTCAGGTACCCAGGTATATACCACCACCACAAGATTGTAATCAAACTACTTCAGGCTGCTAGTGGTACCCCGTTGAGCATCCTTAGTAAACCCTGTAGCTCAGTGAGGGCAAAACTTTTAGAGGCCAAGTGCCCAAACTGCACCCTCATGCTACATGTGAGTCACTCCTTTACCCCAAGAGGGGAGCGAGGAAGTATTCCTATTGGTCTGCTGGGCAGAGGGGCAAGACATATGAGAAATGTCCTCAGTCATGTGGAGAGGGAGAAGGGAGCAGCCCCCCTGGCACATGTGCCATAGATTCACCAACATGACTCTAGCTCCTGAGCACCTAATACATTTTCTATCTATACAACCAGTCACTCCCAGTAATAACTTGGATAATAAAAAAAACCATAAATTAAATATAGATAATATATATGTACATATATAATGAACAAAAGGATAAATCATCAGGATATTATATATTATATTTACATTAAAATAATTTGTGTTATAATTATATTAATACATTAACTTATTAAAGCCAATGGATAAATGACAAAATATATCACAATATACAAATACACCTGGATCAAACTCCTACCAGTTCTCCAGTATTTATAGGGAAGAGTGGATACCCACTTACGGGAACCTGAAAAGTAAGCTCTTGTGGGAGGAAAAATCCTTATCATTAGGATAACACACTTCTGGGATACAGAGGTTGATGTTATTGGTCTATTCAGAAATATCCATGTCATAGAAAACTTCTCTACTACTCACTCTCCTCACCACCTGTTTACATAGGCAAATCTTCTCCATTCAAATATAGTCTTCATAAGCTCAATTTACAATTAAGTCAAATTGCAATCATCCTGAAAAGTGCATTTAGAAAGTATTCCTGCTTAATGTTATTGACGGTTCAAATCTGGCTTCAGATACTTATTATCTGTGTGACCCTGGACAAGCCAACCTATTTACCTCCATTTCCACAACTGTAAAATGGGAATAATAATGGCAGGTACCTCATAGGACTGTTACAAAGATCAAATGAAATGATATTTATAAAGCACTTAGCAGAGTGCCTGACATATTGTAGGTCAGTGATTCCCAAAGTGGGTGCTACCGACCCCTGGTGGGTGCTACAGAAATCCAGGGAGGATGGTGATGGTCACAGGTGCATTTATCTTTCCTATTAATTGCTATTAAAATTTAAAAAAAATTAATTTCCAGGGGGCTGGGTAATATTTTTTTCAGTAAAGGGGGTGGTAGGCCAAAAAAGTTTGGCAACCACTGTTGTAGATGCTATATAAATATTTACTTAGTCTCCTTTCTCTCCTTTTCCCCTTTCAAGAAGAGAACTATAATTCTCATCAAACTGACTATTTCTGGGCTATAATGGCTAGACCAGTCATCTATTCACTCATGAAAATGATATGTAGTATAATCAGAACAAAACTCACAGAAATACAGTTCAGGTTGACTTTTAAGGCTGTCAGAAAAAGCTAGTCAGCTCACTAGGGTATCAAAATAACTGCAAAGCCCCCTGCACTCCATAACTCTCCCCCTTTAAAGCCAGAAATGGAAGCAAACCCTTAAAAGTCTCACCTCTCTCTGACTCTTGGTGGCACTCAAGGGCATTAGCTGTCACTGAAGCTCTTGATAAATGAAGTTAGTTCTCTTTCCCATGAATCAGGAATCACTTAACTGAAGCCTTCTCTCTTCTGACTGCTTCTAACAACCATAGTTCCAACACAGCAACCTTTTAGCTTCCGTCTATATCTTGGGTGTTTATGTTAGATTATCTATATGCCATATACACAAACA
>NW_025356502.1:0-1102 GCF_016433145.1 Gracilinanus agilis | reverse complement strand
AGTTTAATATCTGGTGCTGCTAGGCCCCCTTCCTTCACATTTTTTTTCATTATTTCCCTTGATATTCTTTTTTTAACCCTTGTACTTTGGTGTATTGTCTCATAGGTGGATGATTGGTAAGGGTGGGCAATGGGAATCAAGTGACTTGCCCAGGGTCACACAGCTGGGAAGTGGCTGAGGCCGGGTTTGAACCTAGGACCTCCTGTCTCTAGGCCTGACTTTCACTTCACTGAGCTACCCAGCTGCCCCTCCCTTGATATTCTTGATCTTTTGTTATTCCAAATGAACTTTGTTATAGTTTTTTCTAATTGAGTAAAAAAGTTTTTTGGTAGTTTGATAGGTATGGTGCTAAATAGGTAAATTATACTAGTATTTGTCCCCTCCCTTTCCCCTGCCCTCTTTGTGTGCAATAGAATATCCTATTTTTCTTATTCACTCAAGTTTCTCTTGGTGTCCCCTACTATTCACCCCCCTCTTTTCCACCCCCATGTCAAGTTAGATCATTTAGTATTCCACCCTCTCCCTATGAATCATTCTTCTGATTGCTATAATAGTGAATATTATAATAGTGAATAGAGTTCACTACAAAGAATTATACATAGCATTTCTCCACATAGGAATACAGTAATTAAATCTTATTGAAGGCCTTAAAGAGGCAAATTTAAAAAAAAATTATGAGTTTTCTTTCTTTCCCCTCTGTTTCTTATTTGCCTTTTCATGTTTCTCTTGATTTTTGTGGTTGGTATCAAACTTTCCATTTAGTCCTGGTCTCTTCTGTGCAAATACTTGGAAATCTTCAATTTTGTTGAATACCCATACTTTCTCTTGGAAGTATATAGTCAGTTTTGATGGGTAGTTGATCTGTGGTTTTAGACCCAGTTCTCTTGCCTTTCTGAATATCGTATTCCAAGCCTTGCGGTCTTTTAGGCTGCCAGATCCTGTGTGATCCTATTTGGTGCTCCTTGATATTTGAATTGTCTCTTTCTGGATTCTTGTAAGATTTTTTCTTTTACTTAGAAGCTCTTGAATTTGGCTATTATATTCATGGGTGTTGTCCTTTCTGGGTCTAGTGTAGAGGGTGATCTATGAATCCTTTCAATGT
>NW_025356501.1:0-1971 GCF_016433145.1 Gracilinanus agilis | reverse complement strand
AGAGAAGGCAGGAAGTCTACAAATATTCATATGGCATCAGTCTTGGGGCTTCAAGGGAACAAAGAGAGGGAACTGGTAACTACAGTGACCAATACATTCCCACATGACACCAGAGCCCTGAGTCTACAAGGAAACAGAGGGGGAATCAACACTACAGTGAAGTAACCTGCTCACTCCCACTTGGCAGTCAAGTGCCTAGAGCAGAGACTAAGGTGGGAACCTGCTCAGCCTAGGCCACTTGGTAGGTGCAAGGAAGCAGCAAAATGGGGGCCATCCCAGCCCACAGAACAATTGGGGAACTGGAAGTATGGGGTGTTAAATATATCTGGACAAAACTGCTGCAAATTCTGCAGAGAAAGACAACATAGACACCTCTTTGATATATATACCATAAGGAAGAAAGACAGGCTGTCCTACCCAAGTACCAAAGAAGAGTATTCTGCAAGCTTAGAGCATTGCACTCTTTACCCCAGTAACAGAAAAACAGCAATAGAGATAAAGTAATGGGTTGGGGGGAGAACTAGAAAAATGACAAACAAAACAATCAAAAAAAAAAAAAAAGAACAGAAACACAACCTTATAATGTTATTTTAGTGACAGGGAAAACCAAAATATGAACTCATAAAAGGACAACATTGCAAAAAAAATATATATATATATATGTGTATGTATATATATATTTTTTTTAAGCCTCAAAGGAAAGTATCAGGCATCAAAAGAATCCCTGGAAGAACTTAAAAAGAAGTTAAAAACAAAATTATAAGATTATTGACCAAAAAAAAAAACACCTCAACATCTGGTGGAAAATTAACTGAACACAAGAATTATCTAAGGAATATAGAATTGATGACCAAATGGAAATGGAGGCTAAAAATAACACTGAAGAAAACAATTCTTTAAAGAGTAGGATTAGCTACTCTTGGAACTTGAAAAGGAAACAAACACTTAAGGAAGAAAATAATTCCCTAAAAATTAGAAGTGGATAAATGGAAGTTAACTAAGCCATTAAAACAGCAGGAAATAATAAAGCAAATCTTAAAAAGTGAAAAAAACTAGAAGAAAATCTAAAATACCTTACTGAAAAAATAACATGAAAATGACCCAGAAGAGATAAACTAAAAATCATCAGAATACTTGAAAGCCAAGATAAAAAAAAAAGAGCCTGAAGATCATATTATAAGAAATTAATGGGGGGAAACAGCCCTGATATCCTCAAACATTAGGGAAAAATAGAAATAGAGAGAATCTATCAATCACCTCCTGAAAGAGACTTCAAAATAAAATACCCCAGATTATTGTAGCCAAATTTCAGAACTCTCCTGCCAAGGAAAAAGGACTAAAAGGTACCAGAAGGGAATAATTTACATATTAAGGACCATAGTCATGATTACAAGAACTTAGCACCTTTTACAATAAAGGATTTTATTAATTTTTTCAGAAAACCAGTTTCTTGTTTTATTTATTAGTTCTATGGTCTTCTTACTTTTAAATTTATTTATCTTTTCTTTAATTTTAGAATGTTTAATTTGGTGCTTAACTTTTTTCTAGATTTTCATTTTTAGTTGCATTCCCAATTCATTGATCTCCTCTTTATTTTTATTGATATAAGACTTTAGAGGTTTAGATTTTCCATTATGTACAGCATTGGCTGTGTGTCATACATTTTGGTATGTTGCTTCCTTATTTTAATTTCCTTTAATGAAATTATGGATTGTTTCTATGATTTGTCCTTTGACCTGTGAAAATTTAACATTCAAATATGGGTGTTATTGCCATTTTGAGCTAAGTCCACTGGGAGCAGAATTCAAGGATTGCCTGACACACTTCCATCTTTTCTTCCACTATATTGGCTCTTAGATTCCTCTTCATGTCAGATAATTTATCCCCTTTGAACTCTCTATTTCTCATCTCCCCATGTGTTTCTCTTTCTTTCCTTCAATTTTTATAATAATTTATCTTATTCTCCTTGCT
>NW_025356500.1:0-5850 GCF_016433145.1 Gracilinanus agilis | reverse complement strand
TTCCTTCCTTCCTTCCTTCCTTCCTTCCTTCCTTCCCCTTTACCTTCTGTCTTAGAACCAATACTATGTATTGGTTCTAAGGCAGAAGAGTGGTAAGGGCTAGGCAATGGGGATTAAGTGACTTGCCAGGGGTCACCAAAGCTAGGAAGTGTCTGCAGTCAGATTTGAACCTAGGATCTCTTGTCTCTAGGCCTGGCTCTCAATCCACTGAGCCACCCAGCTGCCCCCTAACTAGAAAATTTTTAACATTCCTTCCAATTTTCAGATTCTGTGGCTTACATCTCCAACCTATCACTTGCTGACTGAGTGGTCTCAGGCAAATTATTTCCTCTCAGATACTTCATCCTCAGTTTCCTCATCAGCAAAATGGTTAGGTCAGACTAGGCAGCCTCTAAGGTTCTATCCAGTTCTAAACCTGTGATCCCGTGAAGGACTATGCATAGTTCTTAGTAGAGGCATTTTGGACAAATGTATAACCTGTAAGTGAAGTATATTATTCAATAAAATACATCCTTTTGTGCAAATTAATTAGATAACTTAGGCCCATCAAAAAGTCATGTCTTTACATGTAAAACCCAGTGGAATTGCACATTGGGTACAGGAGGGGGTAGGAGCAGAAAGAACATAAATCATGTAACTGTGGAAAAATTCTCTTAATCAATTAAATAAAATAAAAAATAAAGCCATGTCTTTAGTGATTAGTGGAGATTTTTTAATTTTTTTTGCTGTTAGCTGAAAAACTGATTCAATTTTAGTTCTTCATCATGATATCATATATCTCAAAGTTGGAAGAAACTTTGAGTATCTGAGAAAGTCCCCTGCCTTCAGGTTGCTAACCTGATGCTCATTTAATATGTGAGACCATTAAGAGGCACAGAAAATTACCCAGATAATAAGCAATGGGCTAGAGACTATAAAACAAGTAGTAAGTTCACTAGCACAATGGTCTTTCCCACTTGACCACATTATTATTTCCCAAGAAGGAGATTGTGTAGCCAGGAAAATGGTTAGATTCTCATTTCAGAAACCTCAGGAGAGATGAGTAGAATCAGTTTACTTGTGCAAAAACGAATGTAAACAATAACCTTCACATGAAACTTTGTCTTTATGCTCTCTTTGGAGTCATTTTTAGGAATCACTCAATTACCCCATGTTTCCAGTCAATGCAAAGTTTTGAAATAGCAAAAAGATATTAAGAATGGGTGTATAGCTTTCTGAATAGGAAGACCAGAACTTGCATGATTTTATTAAGTTCTAGGGTCTAAAGTTCATTTAAAAACCAAACTTGCCTTATGAACGCCTCATAAGATTAACTCTGAACAGATGTTAAATGCAAAGTTATTTAACAAAGGCATTTAATAGTTAAAGGACATGCAGAGATTGCAAATCCTCTTTTTCTCTAAGTTGATTTCAGCTGTTTCCCTTTAGAACAGCTGCTTTCCCCGTCTTGACACATGAGGTGTGACTACAAAGTAATGGGACTGGCTGTTGTGTAGCATGTGGAAGCCATCATATCATACATACAAGCATTTGTTGTCATTAAATGTGTTACTTGTCAGTGTCCTGATCAAGTCATGCATTTATAATTTTTTGGGGAGGGGGTAGGGAAGAGCACAGAAATTCTTGCTTTTGATACATTTCTTGCTGGCAAGACATATTTTAGAATTTAGGGATTATCCTCACAATTCAGAACAAAATCCCTGCTCATGCCCTAGTTATTTGAACAGTTAAGGGAAAAAAACTGAGCTTTGTGTCTTATACATTTGTACAAATTGCTTTTATTTTTCATCTTGTCACAAGGTTTTTGGTAATAGATAACTTGACTTTGTTGCATCTTGACATGTAACATAAAATAGAAAATATTTAATTAAGTAGTTAAGCCAAAGAAATCTACTACAAAAGATAGGCATCCCGGGGGCAGCTGGGTAGCTCAGTGGATTGAGAGCCAGGCCTAGAGATGGGAGGTCCTAGGTTCAAATCTGGCCTCAGACACTTCCCAGCTGTGTGACCCTGGGCAAGTCACTTGACCCCCATTGCCTACCCTTACCACTCTTCCACCTATAAGTCAATACACAGAAGTTAAGGGTTTAAAAAAAAAAAGATAGGCACCCCCCTCTCCTCCTTTTTAAATAGTCTGAGCTGTTTATATTGGTTGCTTTTAAGTACCTAAATATTTCCAGATCTTCAGTATATCAACATAGGTATTTGAATTCCTGAATTAAGAATCCTCTCTTAAGTTCCTGCTCTCATATAATCTCTAAATGAGATTATTTGAATAATAATATTTAAGAATAGGAAAATCAGTTGCATTTGGTTGACATATACTAATTTACCTGAAAATTATTTTAGGATTTAATGATTTTGGTTCTCTCTGCGAAGTAAAAATTTGCTAATATATTCTTTAAAAAATAACTCTTATCTTCTGCCATAGAATCAATATTATGTATTGGTTCCAAGGTAGAGAATGGTAGGGGTTAGGCAACTGGGATTGTCCCAGGATCACAAAGCTGGTAATTGTCTAAGGACAGATTTGAACTCAGGACCTAGGTCTCTAGGTCTGGTTCTCTTTTTCCTTGAGCTACCCCCTACTAATATATTATTAACTATTTGCTATTGAATCTTCAGCAGTTAGATGGCACTGTCTAGAGTTGTCCCATCTATAACTATATTCTGAGTAGATACTGTAGTTGGAAAGTGAGCTGAGTCTAACTTCTCCCTAAAACAAAAACATCTTTTTTGATGCTGTCTGTATGACTTGAAGTCATGGAATATTATTATAGGTCACCTTTAAAAGGAGAATAGAAAAGCAAGAGGAGGCCACAACATACTGCCAATCTAGAATTGCACAGAAAGAGAAGTGTAAAGGATAGTATCAGAAAGAAATATGAATGTGGAAAAAAATGACCTAGATATGTAATGGGAGCAAAAAATAGCCCATTTATTGGTTTCTTTGCAATTTCAAGAGATCTAAAGGAAGGCTCATAGTATATTGGAGTACTTAGGGGGAGATGTGGGCAAAACTTGCTGAGGATGGGCAGGAATTGGTAGGTTACAAATGCATTTCACAGGGAGAACCCACATAAGATCACAGATCTATGAAAGTATGGAAGCATCCCTAGGGCCTTGATTGAACAGAGCAGGGTCTTAAATGCTAGTCAAATTAAATTGCTAGAAACTGCCATGGAAGTAGCAAGGTCATTTAAGATAAATCAGAGTAGAATAGCAGTATGGGAGTATCAGGCCAGCCATGCCTGGTTCAAATGGGAAGGACTAAAATCTGTCTAACTTTCAACCCCTTGTAGAAGGGGAGGTGGGTCAGGGTAGGGTGTTGATGTCTTGAGTCTGTCACTTTATTTGTCATTTACAGATGTCCCACTGATGACCAATCAAGATTTTGGGGCTAGAAAGTTTCCCTTAGTATGGACAACAGTACAATAAAATCATCTGTGGGTGGATATATTTCTTATATTAAGATTAAGGTGTAGGATAGATTTCAATCTGGAAAGGACCTTCGTGGTCATAGGATCGTGGATTTGGAGGTGGGAGGGACATTACTGGTCATCTATTCAACCTCTTAATTTTTACAGAAAACTTAAGGCCAAGGGAGGGTAAGTGATTTGATATACACAGAGACCCACACTCATGTACGTACGTATATAAGTGTATCTATATTTGTGTATACAAATATAGAAAAACAAATACATGTATATATAAATAATATATGCATATGAATATATGCACAGATTTCATTCATATAAACACATACAAATACATTAAATATGTATATACAAATTCAATTAGGGAACATGTCTATATACAATAGACATATAGGAATATATACACAGCTATTATCTATCTATCTATCTATCTATCTATCTATCTATCCATCTATCTAGCTATCGATAGATCGAATGATCTGTCTGTCTGTAAATCTCTGCCTAACTATCCATCCATCTATTTATCTATCCAGCTACCAACTGATTGTTTGATCTGTTTGTAAATCTGCCTATCTGTCTATCATCCATCCATCCATCCATCCATCCATCCAGCTATCAATCGATTGAATGATCTATCTGTCTGTAAATCTGTCTGCCTAGCTATCCACCCATCTATCTGCCAGGATTTAAATTCAGGTCTTCTAACTCTAAATACAGTGCTCTTTACACTATACCAAGACAAATCTATCATTTTGTAGATAAAGAAACTGAAGTCCACATAAGTTATTAATTTGTTCAAGTTCACATAGGCAGGAAAGGGGACAGGCAAGGATTTAAACCCCAGGCTTTTGCCTCCAAATTCAGCACCTTTCCTATTGTACCACAGGACCTCCCATTAAAGAATCACACTTCTGTTTATGGGTTAATAGCTTCCTTCCAAAATTTGTAATCACTTTGACACAACCTGATGATTGAATGAAGCAAAGGCAGGTGTGGGAGGGTGTTAGGGATGCTGTACCCGGGACTTGTTTGGAAGTCAGGTGCCAATATAAACTTGCATATTCAAATTCATAAATTACTGTAAACCAAGCAAATAACAATCATGATGATTGATTGTACGTTAACCTCTAAGGGCCTGGCTCCTGAAGAAGTGCTGCAGGCCATCCAAGAATTGGTGGAGGAGACCTAGTGAATATGAAGTGTCAAATCAAAATTGCTGAGTCTGCAAAGCACTTTCGGGACCTCTTTCAAGAAAAGGTGCTAAGTGCATGTATCAATAATAAATAAAAATGCTCTGTTAATGCAGGAGCAGTAATTCAGACCTTTCAAATTTAGACTTCAAGACAATATAACTAAATATCTGCCTGAAGTACTAAATAGAATATTATTGATTTTTTATTTTTCTGTTTATTTAACTATTAACTTCCTTATCAAGCTAAATATATTAGCAGTGAATTAAATATAGATATAACCCCATACTAAATGTATTAAAGCCAAGAAGGTAATTTTTTGAATTAGTACTGAACAATTTAAAAGCCAATTTTCCAAAATTCAGTTCAATTGAACCAATATTTATTCAGTGCCAACTTTATTCTGAGCACTTTGCTATGTGTTGGGGGTGGGGAAGATTAGATAAGATGTGGACTATTTCTTTGTGGGGTCGATAGTCAATGTTTCAGTACTTCAAATATGTTCATATAAGCACTATGTATTTTGATGGCTCTATGACCTCAGTGATATGGGATCTCCCTCCACTGGTGCTAAGAGCAGCTTACGTAGATCTTCTCACCCTGGGGAATTCTTGGCCATGTTCTCCTATAAGTCATTCAAAGAGGATCCACCTAACATTTTTTAGTCCCTTAATCTCTATTTGCCTCAATTCCCCACCAGTAAAATGGGGATAAACTAGAGGAGACGAATGCAAACCACTCTTTGCAAAGAAAACCAAACAGACAAAGCCCAGGGGGTCATGTAGAGTCAGATGTGACTGAACAACATTTCAGTCATGTCCAATTCTGTGACCTAGTTTGGGGTTTTCTTGGCAAAGATGTAGGAGTACTTTGTAATTTCCTTCTCTAGCTCATTTTACAGATGAGAAAACTGAGCAAACAGGGTTAAGTGACTTGTCCAAGATTATCCAGCTAGTAAATGCCTAAGGTCAGATATGAACTCATGAAGAGGATTCCTGACTCCAGGTCCAATGCTCTATTCACTGTGCCACCTAGTCCATATATTATGCTGAATAATATGAAATTATAAAGAATTTTATATTAAAATATATAAATTATAAAGAATTAAATCTTTAGTAATATAACATATAATTAAATAACATAAAATTTGTATAAACATTAAAAGGATTATTATAGTATTAGTATTATTATAATATTATTATTATAGTATTATTATAATACTA
>NW_025356499.1:0-2649 GCF_016433145.1 Gracilinanus agilis | reverse complement strand
GTTCCAGAGTGTATTCACTTTCACTATAGTTGGCTATGCTCCAAATACCAATTCATTGTAGCTTTTGGAGAGAGAAGATTACTATGTTTAAAACCTGTTATTTCAAGGGCAGATGAAAGATTTTGAAGGAATTAAGAAAACACTCCATCATTTACTGAGTTGGCGGAGTGTCCATGCCCTACCCCCTCCTCCCTACCCCTCTTAGAAATTAATAGCAAACCATATTCTGAAGTGACTGAAGATTAGATGAAGAGAAAATTAACAAAGGAAAAGAAAGGGCCAAAGAGAGGCGGGATGATGTGGTGTAAAGAGCCCTGGGCTGAATGTCAGGAGACCTGGGTTCTCTCCCATGCTCTGACATTTTTCCAACGGGGTTGGATACTTCATCTCTTTGATGTTTAATTTCCTCATCTGAAAAAAGGATTGAATTTTTACACTGATTACCTTAAAGGGTGGCTGAGAGGATCAACTGAGATAATGAAGATAAAATGCTTTGTTAGAATATATAATATAATATAAGTAGAGGAAAAAAAGTTTCTTAAATTTCCTGGAATTATAAATGGAGAAGAGTTGCACTAAACTTGATTTCCTCAACTGTAAAATGGATGTAATGATTTTTAAATTGCCTACTTTATCAAGGCAGTTGTGAAGAATCTGTAAATTGGGTTCTTTACAGATGTCAGCAATTTGATTATGTCCTATGAGTTACTTGTGTTTATTGTGGGCAAAATTTGATGAACCAGAACCCTTGTTACCAAATCTCAGAGGTGGAAGAGACACTTTCTTGGAACACTTAGTGAGGTGGTAAGGATTATACCTAACTTACTGAGGTGCAAAATAGACAATACAAATGAAAAGTAAGCCAGATCTTACCTTTAAGAAGTTAACATTCTAAAGGCCAAGCCTAGAGACAGGAGGTCCTGGGTCCAAGTCTGGCCCTAGACATTTCTTAGCTGTGTGACCCTGGACAAGTCACTTAACCCCCATTGCCTAGCCCTTATCACTCTTTGGCATTGGAACCAATACACAGGATTGATTCTAAGACAGAAGGGAAGGGTTAAAGAAAAAAAAGAGTTAACATTCTAAGGGGAGAGATGGAGCAGGGAGAGTGTTTAGGTTTAGAAAGTCACAAAAATGTGACTATTATTATTGGGAGACGGTATAGAAAATAGCACACCCATTTTATAGACAGTGAACCAGAGGCTAAGAGAACTGAAATACCACATAACTAAGAATTGGCAGATTTGACTTTAAAGTCTATTTTCTAGGACATTAATACATAGCTGGTGGAGTTGTGAATTAGTCCAACCATTCCGGAGGGCAATTTGTAACTATGCCCAAAAGGCTTTAAAACAGTGTTGGCCCTTTGATCCAGCCATACCACTGCTGGGTTTTTTCTCCAAAGAGATCATAAGGAAAAAGACTTGTATAAAAGTATTTATAGCTGTGCTCTTTGTAGTAGCAAAAAACTGGAAAACGAGGGGATGCCCTTCGATTGGGGAATGGCTGAACAAATTGTGGTATATGCTGGTGATGGAATACTATTGTACTCAAAGGAATAATCAACTGGAGGAATTCCATGTGAACTGGAATGACCTCCAGGAATTGATGCAGAGTGAAAGGAGCAGAGCCAGAAAAACATTGTAGAGACTGATACACTGTGGTACAATAAAATGTAATGGACTTTTATGCTAACAGCATGCAATGATCCAGGACAATTCTGAGGAATTTATGGAAAAGAACACTACCCACATTCAGAGAAAGAACTGTGGGAACAGAAATGCATTAGAAAAATATGTGATTAATCAAGAAGTGTGATAAGGATATGATTGAAATTTTGATGTTTAAGGATCATTTTACTGCAGATATGAATAATGATACATGTATAACCCAGTGGAACTGCTTGTTGGATTTGGGAGGGGGAAGGGAAAAGCAGAGGAGGGAGGAGGGAGGGGATCATGAATCATGTTACAATGGAAAAATATTCTAAATTAAAATAAAGTAAAACCAAAAAAAAAATAAAGCCAATTTTCCTGGGTCATGATATTGTAAGAACAAAATTGCCCTTGAAACTCGTAAGAGCTAAAGAAGATTTGATTGATAGCCTTATTGATAGTGATGACAGTATTGATTTGATTATGTTTCCAGAGTTGACAAGTAAGGAAGATATACCTAATGGCAGGCAAGAAGATGGTAGAACATGACTGGGGTTGGCTAAATAGAGCAGGCCATGGCCAGCACTCACTCATCAGGACAATGTGGCCTTCCAGTAGGAATTCCAGAACTGAAAAAATTAAGTCCCCAATGCATGATCTTTGGACACACTCCCTAGAGGCAGCTAAACGGTGCAGTGGATAGAGTGCTGGGCCTGGAGCTAGCAGAATCTGCACTCAGATATGATCTCAGGCAATGACTAGCTGCATGACCCTGAGGAAGTCAGTTAAATGCTGCCTCACTTTCTTCATCTGTAAAATGAGAATAATCATAACATCTGACTCTCAGGGTTGTTGTGAGGATCAAATGAGTTAATATTTATAAAGTGCTTAGCATAGTTCCTGGCACATACTAGCACCTTCTTTACCTCCCTCCTTCCCTCCCTTCCTCCCTCCATCCCTTCCTTCCTTCCTTCCCTTCCTTCCTTCCTTCCTT
>NW_025356498.1:0-5166 GCF_016433145.1 Gracilinanus agilis | reverse complement strand
TTGTTTTATCCTGTATTGGATCAAATTTTCATTTTGCTGTACTGTATGTGTCACATTCTGGGAATATGCAAGCAAAAATTAAGCAAACCCTTTCCTCAGGAAATTTACATTCTCCTGTGGGAAGGGAGTACCAAATCTACAGAGACAAACCAAAAACAATTTAAGGAGAAGAGGGCTCTAACAGCTGGGCTGATTTTGAAAGGTGGTGCCTGAGATGAATATAACAAGGGATGGTAAGAGTCAGCTGTGAGTCCAGATGTACATTCCAAGAATGGAAAACAGCTTGTATAAAGGCATGGATATAGGTGTTAGAATGCTAAACATGGGAAACAACCAGCAGGCCTGAACAGACCAACTTGAATATCTCAAAAGATAGAATGTGAAACGATGCTGGAAATTTTCATAGAACAACATGGGATTCTGAAATGTGTTCACAAAATAGATGTCCCTGAATTCTCTGAAACAAGGGTGAATGGTAACTGTCCCTGTGACTTTCCCTGGAAATGAATGCACTGAGATATAGCTGAGAATCAGCTATTGCTCTGTGACTTTGGAATTGGATGCTTTTTCTCTTCTATGGAAAGCCTTTACATTTTAATTACCAGGCCTATTGAGGCTATTGGGACTCTTTTTCCCCGAGTCCCCTGGGATGTGTCGCAGGACATTATCAAGGTCTACAAAACTAATTAGTCATTAGTCTTCATTCAGTTACTCACTCTGACAAAAGGAAAAAAAAAAACAACTCTGCTGCTAGTAATGTAATGCACTTCATAAGAAAAGACTTTTTCTTTTCCATTTGACAAGCCAAGTGTGAACATAGTGTTGTTAATTTAGAAAGCCATTCTCATTTTTTAGAGACTAATCATACATCTTTAATGGGTTAGTGAGTGTGTTCAAAGTATGTTAAAATTTATAGAATTCGATGGTTGGTTCCCTCTTTCACATTCCAGAGGGCCAATAGGTGAATTGGTTATTATGTTCTACTTTTTTATATCTTTCAATCTCTCCAAATATATACACATGTATTTTTTTTCTTTCTTTCTTCCTTTCTTGCATTATTCTGCCCTGCTTCCATTGATGACTCTATACTTTTGACTCCAGACTGGCAATACGAGGGTAAGACGACCACATACCCAAACCAACCTCCTCCACATGGCTTGTCTGTCTTTGTTGCATCTCTCCACGGAGCATCATTAGAATTCTCTCCACTCTCTTTAATTAGATCCTTTATCACAATTAAATTCCAATTATGTTTGTTTCTGTTGTGAAGCTTTAATTACAATTTATCCCTGTTAATCATCCCTTTATGTTCTTTCTTTGGGTTAAATTACCATCCCATTATCTCTGTCCTGAAGGACTTCTGCTCAACACTGGTCCCTGCTGGTGTCTTGACAGCCAGATCTGAATAGGCTTAGCCTGTGTTGAGTGGCTGATGATCTCATGTGGGAAGGCATGGATGTGGGCTGTGAGAGATTTCACACTAAACTATTCTCATCCGTTATGCATTTTTTGTTAAGGATATGCCTATTATCAGGCACCAACATAAGCTTAGGACGTCTTTCTTTGAATGATGAAGTGATGGTCATTTTTTTCTTTTCTTTTCTCTTCCTGTACATTTAGACTGTAAGCTGGCACGAGGAGGTCCACCTGCAACAATAGTGGCCATAGATGAAGAAAGTAAAAATGGTGAGTATTGTGTGCATATGGATAAAAAGAGGTGATTTCTCAAAGGTCATTCTGAGATGACTGAGAGTCAAGTTTGAAAATAAAAGCTTTGGTTCAACTCAATGAACAACCTCATTCTCCCCACTTCTTACTAGACTTTTGTCTTCAAATATTTTATTTGAATAACATACCAATAGGATCACTGATTGAATTGAAAAGAGAAGCTCTCTGTTCAGTTATAACTGAGATCACATTGGTAAGTAATTTCTGAGTCTTTTCCCCAGGTCTGAGACCTCCTAAAGATTCTGGGTTGGAATGTTTTTATTGTTGTTACTTTTCTCCATCTATACATCCTTTTGAACATAGAACATCACCCTGATATTCAAGAGGAATGGGCCAGAAAAGCACATTTTTAAGCCAAAGCTAGGCTCATGGGCATCAGATTGATGAAAAATTATTTTTTTCTATTGGTAATTGTTTTGGGGATGTATCATGGTACTATGTCCAAAGGATTTCCATATTCTGACTCAGCATAGCATAGTTGACAGTATGTTTTTTACTATAGATTTTTTGAAAGATTCATTGGGAAGATAAGAATGTTCCTACATAGTCACGGTTATTGTCCATAACTCTGCTTGACTAAGCTATACTTGAATTAACAACTCCAGGCAAAGGATTTCCTGAGAAATGACCTTGGCTTAAACCCAGCCCCACACAGATGATATCAACCACCAAAGAATGTTTACATCCTGTAGGCAAGCACTAAGCATATTTCCATCCTCAAGGGTATACATGCAAACCAAAGAAAGAATTAATGTTCTCCAACCTGATATATTTCCATAAAATTTTGGCAGTTGAGATATAGTATTGAGAGAAAAGGAAGACCAAGAAAGAGAGTCTATAGAGAAATATGGAGTTAGGGAAAAGACCTCTTATTTTACTTGTCATTTTGGTATGACTCTTAGAAATTGAGGCATGAGGAAGATTGAGAGAATAAGAAGGGAAAACAATAAATAAAAACACTTTTTTTCCCATAAAATATAGATCACAAATTTAATGGAATTTAAGATGAAAACAAAGTATTCATCTTATATCCCATTGCCTTTCTTTTTATGTCCATTGGTAGCACAGTGGTTGACACATTGTAAGTATTGAATAAATAGGTTTTGACTTGATTCATATGACAAGAACCTTTCAAAGATGATACAGGTATTTATTTGGACAAGCCAATCTTAAGAATCTGCTCAACACCAAAGCTTACCCTATATCCTTTCCACTTTTGTTTGAAAATGTTACCTTGAATTAGCATTTGTTCACGTGGTGTGCTTTTCTGATGGACAAAAATTGACTTTTGACCCATCCTGATGATTCTCCTATGAGTAATCTCAACTTCTTTTTCCAAAAGCTGTAAGTATGAGAGTTGTCAGACTGGGAGTGTATCACATTTATCTTAAATCAGTCATGAGCTTTCTAAAGAGGATTTTTGGTCTCCAATTTTAAACTTTTCTGAATATTTACCAGGATTCAAAGTTTTCTTGGGGGGATGGACATATGGAGATAGAAGGCACCTCTATAATAATCTATTCTTCTCTGTTTTAAACTCTCAGGAGCCTTCATATTTCTCTAATGAAAGAGAATCATTATATTGGCTTGGGTTCTCATCCTGGTAGTCCTTCATAGAAGGATTAGCCTGTTATCCTATTTATTCTCAGATGTAGGGAAATAATTGATCCCCCGGTATAAGGACTATTTCTTCCTCTTGAGGTGAAAATAGTTACACATCTTTTCTCTTATTCTCACATCTTCCAAAATCTGCTAGATAATGAATACAGTTTGGTTGTTGTTTAATTAACCGTCGAATAAGGACTTTGTCAAATGCAGTAAAATTAAACCAAAAGAATCTATCAACTTATTTTCTCTGTAGCCATAAATTATGCCCTTCAGAAACAGAAGTTTTGTTCTTACATAAATAGGAATATAAGAAGGATTGCTCTTTGTAAGGGGAAAAACAAAACACTTCACTATTCTACTAGCAATCACTCACTTCCTGAGTTCTAGCACATAGAACAAATATAATCAGGAAGATGGAAGGGTCTTCAAAATGCAATTAAGACCAGCCCAAAGAGGAAAAATCCAACTGTTATGAAGGAAGAATGGAAAGTCTATGTTTTTTTTTTTTTTCCTTTTCATGCTTCCCCAAGCTCAGATGTCCAAAGACTCCACTTCCTTCTCCTCTCTGGGGACCTATCTTTTCTAGCCCCCATACAGTAAAGACCCCCAAAGAGCTTTTCTGGGATGACACACACCACCTACTGAGGGATACCCTGACCTTAAATGTTACTTCTCTCTATAAAACTCTATTCGCCCCACTCTAATTACCCTCTCACTCAGATATTTGCAGTTGTTAAAATGCCATTTGGTAGCTGTGAGGAACAAGGCTGCATTCACAGTATATTCTATTCTGGCTTGTTTTGCCAAGTAATTACAACAGTGATGGCAGTCCACTGTAATTCCTTTTTCCACTGATTAGAACTCATTTCTCCAAGCATCTTTACAAGAATCATCTAGGGGCAAGGTAAAGTGGCACAGAGTGATGGGGCATGTGGCAGAAATACAATGTCTATGTTTCAACAGAAAGCAACATGGCACAAATTAGGAAAAGTTCAAAGTTGTTTTTGCTAGAATTTACAAAACATGCCAACCATGGAAAGTACTGCCAAGGCTATGTCAGTGTCACCCTGAGATGCTCTCAACTGTTGCCAGGCACAGTGCCCTCCATGTAGGTCATGCTAACTTAGTAAATCTTTTCTTTGAATTGAATGGACACGAAGTAATGGACCTGTTCCCTTTTATCCATGTGTATTAATTGGGATGTCAAAAGACACCTTACTTCTGGCCATCAGCCCATGATCAAATCCCTATTGTCCTGTGATCTACAGGAAACATGCTCTGAAGAGAGATGCCGGATTTCTAATGTCACTCCCAGCCCCTGAATTAAGCTTTTAGTATCTCTTCTCTCTTACTGTTAACCTGAATTGTTTCTCCATCCTAGCCTATGGAAATCTTGCTAGTATTCTACAGTTGTTACAAAGTAAGAATTAAATAGGGGACAGTGAAGTGTTACAGTTAGAGAAACAGTTAGGAAACTAGATGAATTGGATTCAAATTTCAATACATTCTGCCCTTGTCCTCGGACAAGTCACATGACTACTCAATGCCTTTGTTGGAGAGGGCCATGATTTGCTGAGTAATTGCCAATCTATGCATTGAGGCAGCGAGTCTCTCTCTTGGCATTTTCTACATCAAAGAAATCATGCCAGGCTTCAAATCAACTGGCTGACATGAGTCGAATTAGTTTTTTCATTGTAAGAACACCCTTGGGGGCTTCCATAGGTTTGTATATCATCAATTGTATATCATTACAGAAGAAAAAATGGAAATGGTTTAGGATGAAAACAGTCCAGACTCAATTATATTTTTGCAGCATTTCCATCTCTGGGT
>NW_025356496.1:0-8083 GCF_016433145.1 Gracilinanus agilis | reverse complement strand
TGTTCATCTTCCAAGGAATCAGAGAGGGGATTGTGTGAATTTAATTTAAATTGTACCTATTATTTTGTTTGAAAACCCATTTTGGTTGGTATCTGCCCTTCCCTTTGACTGGGCACATATGCATACTATGGAAGGATGCCAGAGGCTTCATGGTGCCCTGACTCTTGGAAGAGACTGGCCCATAGTCCCTAATGGCTTCTGGCATACAGAAGACTGGGCTCTGATCCAGTCTGAGATCATCTGTCCAATAAGAGAGATGCAGAAGGAGTGATGTCAATGACTTTCTAAGAGATGGGACTGAGGAAGCAAGGTCTCTTTTGGGGTTTTTTGGTTCTTAGAGCTCTTGGGCTAGAGACTCTTTCTGGGCAGGTTCTTTGGGCTAGTGAATAAAGATAAGCACTGCAAACTCAGATTAATTAGACAAGAACAGATTATCATCAGATCATGTGATCTCTCTCTTTTACTAATAAATAATTATAAATTAATATACAATCTTCAGAGTATTCTAATCATAACAACAGATAAGGAAACTCGGGCAGTGAATAGAGAAGCAATTTCCCCAAGACCTCACAAGTAATAAGTAGAACAGCTAGGATTTTAACTCTGTCCTCTTGACTTGATTTCCAGGGTATTTTTCACTGTACCATTTTCCCCTTCCCTTTAAAAGCAATTTAGATTATTGGGAGACCTATAAAAATCTGTTCCATTTAGATGAATAAGAACACTAATATACCCTACTTGATTACATTAGTATACCATATACTTGAAGCCTCAGATTTAGACTTATTGACTTTAGTTCTATTTTTGACTTTGGTGGATATTAACCATCACCGCACAATGGTTGACTCTTTTCATAATATATCTAAACATTTTGTTCCGAGTCAAAAAGTTATCTTCAAATATTCCTTTGATTGTATCAATGGAAAAGCACTACCAGATTTCCTTTCTCATATAAAAACTAAACTATATTTTGAAAAAAGTTACTTTCTCCTTAAATTATTTATAGTTTAAATATAAAATTTTCTTTATTCTTTTCTACAATTGGGAAATGGAAAATAATGTTACTGAAAAACTGATTCTTAGAGCCATTCACCAATATATAAATAATGAAATGACAGGAAGCAAAATGGTAAAGTGGAGAAAAAGCTGAGTCCAAATCCCAGCTGTCAATTATTGCTTGTGTTAACCTTGAGAAAATTACTTAGTGTTCTAAGGCCTTAATTTCTTTCATCTATAAAATGAAGGCATTGGACTAAATGCCTCTGAGGGCTCTTCCAGCTCTGGTCTTATAACTAATATTGCTTGATATTGTTACTGAAAAATAAAAACAATTACAAGTTAAAGGGAAAAATAAATAAAAATATTGTTCTGAGAAGGATTCTATAGGTTTGAAAAGACTGCCAAAAGGGGCACATGATGTGAAAAAAAATTAAAAAGGTTCAGAACCTTTGTTCTAGATCAGTGATAGGCAAACTACAGCCCACGGGCCAGATGTGGCCCCCTGAAATGTTCTATCTGGCCAGTGACATTATTCCTAATCTGATGAATACAATGAGTAGGATACAATGAATACAATAGAATACAATGAAACTTCAAGAGTTGCCTTAGAAACAGACTGACAGATGAGCATTTCCTTTCCTTTGGCCCCCTCTTTAAAAAGTTTGCCCATCACTGTTCTAGACCATAAAAGAGTCAAAAGAAAGCCACATTTCCTCAAGTCCCTAGGAAGATTGAGTGAATCATGGAACACTGCCTGACAAAGACATCACATCTCAAAAGACTGAGGTGGAGGGAAGGAGAATAAACCAAGCAGAAGGACTATGATGATCTGGCAGTCCTGAAACAACCAAGTCATAAGTTCTTCATTCATTTCTGTATTCTTTCCACATGTACATATGCTCTAGTATGTGTTTCTCTCTACAAGGGTATCTTGATTACATATGTTTCCAATATCTCTGCCTTACAGTCAATCAATCATTTATTAAGTATCTACTATGTGCCAGGCACTGCATTAAGCACTAAAAATACAAAAAAAGGAAAGAAATGCCCTACATTCAAAGAGCTAACAGTCTAATAATGAGAGGGACATTCTATAAAGAATCTTGTATAAAGAAGGTATATACAGAATAAATTGGTGGCACTAAAGTTAAGGAAGACCAAGGAAAGTTTCTTATAGAAAATGGAAATGTAGTTACCACTTGAAGCCAGGGAAGCCAAGAGGTAGAAGTGAGGATGGACAAAATTTTAAGCATTTGGGATGGCCAGTGAAAATGTTGAATCAGAAGATGGAATGTCTTATGCAAGGAAGAGAAGGGAGGCCACTGCATCATAGAGTAAGATGGGGGAGAAGATATTAAAAAAAACTAGAAAGGAAGGAAGAACTTTACAAGAAAAACAGAGGATTTCATCCTGGATCCTGGAGGAAATAGGGAACCAGTGAAGTTTTTTGAATAAAGTATTGACATGGTCATATTTTCACTTTAGGAATATTAATTTGACAGCTGAGTGGTAGAGAGAATGGAATGGGGAGAAACTGGAGGCAGAGAAACCAACCAGCTGGCTTTTGCAATAGGTCAGTTATGAAGTAAGTGCTAAAGACCTGAACCAAAGTAATAATAAAGTTAGAGGAGGGAAGGAGGAGTGTGCAAGAGAAGATACAAAGGTAGATACGATAGAACTTGACAAGAGATTAGATATTGGAGAGGAGGGAGTGAAAAATCAAGGATGACACCTAGGTTACGAAGTTTTGGTGACAAGAATGGGGGTAATTTGTCAATAGTAGGGAATTTAGGAACCTAGAGATTGGGGGGGAGATGAAGTCAGTTTTGGATATGTTAAATTTAAACTGTCAAGTGACAATCCAATTAAAGATGTCCAGTAGGCAATGGAGATATTAGACTAGAGGTCAGGAGATAAATAAGGGGTAGACAAGAAGATTTGAGAATTATCATCGTAGAGATGTTAGTGGACTCTGTGGGAGCTGATAAGCTCAACAAACAAAATGTAAACAAAGCCAACTTAACTGAATCTTACAGTTTTGGTGAGAAAATGTTCTATGAGACTAGAAAGATAAGTTGGCGATAGTTTTATAAGCCTTCCAAAGATCACTAGAGTACTTTGTATTTTATCCGAGAAGTAATATTAAGCATAAGGTTGGTTGAGTAAGGGAGTCACATGGTCAGAACAATGCTTAAGGAAAATTATTTTGGCAGAAAGATTAAAATGGTGAGAGACTTGAAGAAGACTTTTAGTAATCAAGCAGAAAGTTGATAAGGGTCTGAACCAAAGTGATAGCTGTATGAGTAGGGAGAAGGACTTAGCTGTAAAAAAAACTGCTTTGATATATAAATGGCAAGATTTGGCAGCTGATTGGGCATATGGGCTGAGGGAGGATGAAGAGGCTAGAATAATGTCTAGATTATGAATATGAGACCCTGGAAGGCTGATGGTATACACAAATAGGGAAGATGGAAGCTTTAGGAAGAAAGATAATAAGTTCAATTTTAAATATGTTGATTTGAAGATTGTCTCTAAGACATCCAGTTTGAAATATCTAATAGATAATTAAGGATATGGTCCTGGAGCTCAGAAAAAAGACTAGGACTGCATATATAGACCCATGAGTCATTTCATAGAGATTATTTTAAAAACCATGAGAGTTGATGAGATTACCAAGAGAGATAATATAGAAGAAGGAAAGAGGGCAGAGAACAAAATTTGGGGAAACTCTCAAGGTTAGAAGATATGATGTCGATGATAAACCAGAAAAGGAGACCAAGAAAGAGTAATGTGCCAGACAGGAAGTGAACCAAGACAATAATATTATAAAAACTCAGAGGGGGGGGGAAGTATCCAAGAGGAAAAGGTAGTCAGCATTGTCAAATGCAGCCAATAGTTGGAGAAGCATTAGGACTGAGAATAGATTATAAGATTTGGCAATTAGAAAATCAATAGTAACAATGGGAAAGCTATTTCAATTGAGTGATGAGGTTGGAAACCAGGATGCAGATGAGGTTACAGAGTTTTTATAAATGAGTGAAAGAAGTGGAATTAGAGGCACCTGGTATCCATGGCTTTCTCAAAAAAATATTAGCCAACCAGCATTGTTGGATCAAGTGAGAGTTTTTTAAGATAGGAAGAGATGAGTTTATAACAAAAGGGAAAAAAAGCAATTGATAGAGGTTGAAGATTTTACAGAGAGAAGGTATATATGATTGAGAATGAAATCTGATAGAAAAAAACATGAAGTATGGGATCAATTTCATATGTAGAGAAGCTGATTTTGAAGGTCCACATCTTTGTCAGAGATGGAGGGAATGGAAGAGCGAGTGGGAGATGATGTCAAGTGAGATAGAAAAAATGGAAGAAGAGGGACTAGACACCCTACAACCCAAGTTTTTTGAAGGTTTTTTGTTTTTTCAGTAAAATAAGGGGCAAGATCCTTAACTGAGAGAAGACTTATCAAGGCTTGAGGAAGAAAGAAAATGTTTGGAATAATTTATGTTGAGAGTAAGATAGAAAATCGATTAGGGAAGAATAAAAGGTTTGTCTTGCTGCAGTGAGGACCCAGTAAAGGTTAAATAACATGAATTTGAAATGTAATTAGGAAGCAAAGTTATGATTACTCAAGATTTGTTCAGTAGCTCATGAAGAGGGACAGGTGAGGAAGATAGGAAGCATAATCAAGAATGGAGATTTGGCAAGAGAGAAATGCTGATAGAGCAAGGGCGCAAGGAATTCAAAAGCAAAGAACAGTGTAGAATTGAAATAGTTATTTGGAAGAAGTTGGAGAGGGAAGAAAATAAGGCCAGAATAGGGCAATAACCTATAGAAGTACAGAGAGGAAAATTAATCTGGATCAGTGGTCCCCAAACTTTTTTGGTCTACTGCCCCCTTTCCAGAAAAAATATTACTTAGCACCCTCTGTCACATAGTATCACCGCCCCCTTACAGTTATTCACCACCCCCAAATGCACCTGTGGCCATCACCGCTCCCCCCTGGATCTCTACAGCACCCACGGGGGGGGGTGGCGCCCACTTTGGGAATCACTGATCTAGATGAAGGTGAAGTATAGGAAAAAGAGAGTTGAAACTCAAGAGAGGATGAATAACAGAAGGTTATGGTACAATAAGAATGAATGCCCTAGTCAACATATTCCATATATATATATATATATACATATATATATATATACATTTATATTTATTCCCTACATAGCTCAATCTTTAGTGAACTAAATGACTTATTATAGCTCCAATTTTAAAAAAAGAAAAATCATTGGTGCTCTTTTCTTTTTCCTTTTAAAAAACATCACTCCCCAATGACTCCCTCCTAATCCTAGCCCCATGACTTACTGGAATAGAAGCTTTCCTTATAACAAGTCAACTTATTGGTCATGTAGGAAAATGTAAGCCTCATTCCACACCGGTTGTCTGCCATTACTTCAATAGACAGAAGGCATTTTTCACCATGAGGTCCTCTGTAGTGAGGACCAGCCACTGCATTGATCTGAGTTCTGATGTTTTAAAATATTGTTTTAATTAATACTATTGTAGCCATCATGCAAATTATCCTCTAAGTTGTGTTCTTTGCTCTGCATCAGTTCATGCAAATTTTCATAAGTTTTTCTGAATTCTTCATATTTGTAATTGACAATAGTATTCTATAATATTTATATATAATTATTTGCATAGTCATTCTTCAATTTGTCATCTACTAATCATTTATTTGCTATTACAAAAAGTGCTGACATATCTGCATATAGAATTTGGTGTGGGTATATGTACTTTATAACTTACATATAGTTTATATACTAGTAATATGCATTCTATTATGTTTTTTATATAGGTACTTTATATTATACAAGATTTCTGTGTGCACATATAAATGAATATGAATATACATGTGTTGATAGAGAGATAGATAATATCTTTCTGGTATCTCTCACCTCCTTAGGTTCCATGCCTTATACTAGTGTCAGATACTATTTCATGCAAAAATTGCCTACATCCACAATTGCCCCAGGGAAACTTTACTGAGAGTTATCCCATGCACGACAACGTGAGTAGACATGGTTCATAATTCCTGCATAAAACTTTTATCCAATAAAAAATGTTTTGTGTTGTTACCCAGTATTCGTTGGGTTCAGCCTTGAACTTGAGAAAATCTATTGGTTTGATTTTCACAACTAAAGCAGTCAGACTGTTGCAGTAATTTACCAAATCTCACTGAACCTCATCTTGCTCGTCTATGAAATGGGGAGAAAAATATACATGTTAGTTATCAACCTTGCAGGGTTGTTGTGAAGATCAAATCCAGATGACACTCCATCTCTGGTCTCCATGCATTTTTATTTATTATTTCTCATTCCTGGAATTCCTTCCTTCTCATCTTTACCTCCTATCTTCCCTGGCTTCCTTCAAGTCTCATATAATAAACCCGCTTCTGTAGGAAGTCTTTCCCAGTCCTACTTAATCTTAGTGCCTTCTCTCTGAGCTACCTCATTTAAGTGTGAGTCTAACACACACACACACACACACACACACACACAGATATACACATATATCTTCCTTGCAGATAGTGGTGTACCTGTTATCTCCTCAAATGGGCTGTGAGCTCATTGAAAGCAGTGTCTATTTTAGAACTACTTTTATTTATTATTATTATTATTATTTGCCTCTCTTAGTATATTCAGCGCATAGCACAGTGCCTTGCCCGTGGCAGGCTCTTAATAAATGTTAGACTGACTGACTACCTGGATTCCTACAAAATATACATGCTATAATCTCAAAGCTAGTTCCTTTAAAGCACCACAGCAAAATCCTAGCCTTGCAAGAACAGAACAAGCTCCCTAAATCATTTTCATCCCTCAGCAGGCCGATCAGGTTATTATTGACTCTAACTGGCATCCCTACAAGTTGTTAATTTTTCCCCCCACGGCTGACTTGCAAGCACTCGGGTGCAAAATTCTTTCTTGCCTTTGAGACAATCAAAATAATCACTCCCAATCTGATTCTTGGAACCCAAATTCCCACCGATCAGTACAAACAGGGAAGAAATATGTCAGCACACATGGGTAGCGGCTCATGGCAACTAAGATTTATTGGCTCCACCTAGCCAAGTGATCGCCCTGCACGGGAAGCGGTGGAACGGAAATCTCAGTGTTTCCTTTGGTTTGACAGCCTGCCCTGCCCTGTCAATAACGTCGCCTGCATTTGGGGGCTTGGGGAGAGGGCCATGGCACCGAAACTCCAGTACCTGAGTTTGATATGGAAACTCAACTTTTGTTTGCTTACAGTCAAAGTCATTAGGATTTCTTTGGCTGCAGGCTCTCTGCCTGCTTGAGAATAGCTATACCATATGCGGCATATGCATATCCAATGGTGCAAGTCCCTTTAAAAAAAAGAAGTGCCAGGACTTGTGGTTCACAGAATAAATTTGTATCCTACTTTGCATAAATTTGCATGCAAACTTCATAAGCCCCTAATTCCAAGTATGCGAAATAATATGAATCAATGCAATCTACTGTGATTGTTTTCCAAGGCATTAATCATATGAAATACACACTAGCCTTCTTTAACCAATTAATTTCCTTCCACCTAAGGTTAGGAAAAGCAGAATATAAGGTGAGCAATGGAATCTCACCCACCGGAACAGGGATAGAAGAATATCCTTTGTAGTGGGGAGGATGCCATAGCACAGTGGGAAATTTTACAGTGGCATGAAACCTGGCTCTGTGGGTTCTTACTGCTCAAAGGGTGATCACAGGATCATAGCTCCAGAGCTAGAAAAGATCTCAGAGGGCATCCAGTCCAATTCCCTCATTTTACAGTGAAGAAAATGGTACCCAGGAAGGTCAAGGTTACACAGATAGCAGGTGTCAAAGGCAGGATTTGAATTCAAGTCCTCTGACTATAGAGCCGGGATTATTTTGCCATACCAAAAGGGATGACATTGGGGTAAAGATATAAATAGCAGCTTGCCATTAGGGGCTTAAAATCTGTTTGAAGAAATAAGTTATACATAAAAACATCCAAACAAATAAGAATATATTTTAAAAGTCCAAACAAAGAAATAAGAATA
>NW_025356495.1:0-8961 GCF_016433145.1 Gracilinanus agilis | reverse complement strand
AAGAAGAAGAAGAAGAAGAAGAAGAAGAAGAAGAAGAAGAAGAAGAAGAAGAAGAAGAAGAAGAAGAAGAAGAAGAAGAAGAAGAAGAAGAAGAAGAAGATCTCTTCAAAAAGAAATTGGGTGGTACAGTTAGGTTGCCCAGTGGGTTGAGCCAGGCCTGGAGTCAGGAAGACTTGGGTTCAAATCTGACCTCAGAACCCCAATTTGGTAGTCCTTACTTCTGCCTTGGAATAAGGTAAGAGTTTTAAATATAGAGAGAGACCACAAGGAGGCAAGTCATGGATACCAGAGTATGTAGTAGGGGGAGAAGAATATAAGGCACAAGCAGCCTGGAAACACAAGGCTGGGCTCAGGTAATGAAGGATTTGAAGCACTTGAGGATTTTGTATCTGCTCCTGGAGGTGATAGGGAGTCAACTGAGTTTATCAGTTGAGTTGGGAGGGTGGGGGAAGTGGAGGTGGGGGTACTAGAACCAGAGCTGTGATTTGGGAAGATCAGTTTGCAAGCCAAGTAAAGGATGCAAGAGAGTGAGGGGAGACTTGTGGCAGCAAGCTAACCCAGCAGGCAACTGCAGTAGTCCAAGTCTGAGGTGATGAGGGTCTGCACCAAGCCGGCGGCAGTGCCAGAGGAGAGGAGGCCATCTATCTATAGGAGAGCTGTCAGGAAGGTAAAATCAACAAGGCACTTGGCAGCAGATTGGCTATGAGGAGCAAGAGGGAGTGAAGAGCAGAGGATGCCCCCCAGATCGTGGGCTGGAGTAACTGGAAGGAGTGCGGTCCTTCCTCTTAGCAGCAATAATTGTTCAGAAGAAGAGAGGTTTGGGGGGGAAGATATTGGGGTCAGTTTTGGACACTGAGTTTAAGATTTTTTCTATGATCAACTGTGACAGACTTAGCTATTCTCAGCAATGAAATGATCCAGGACAATTCTGAGGGATTTAAGACAAAGAATACTATCCACCTCCAGAGAAAGAACTGTGGGAGTCAGAATGCAGATGATTTCTCAATTGTTTATTTGGATTTATGTTTGGGGGTTTTGGCTTATATGATTATTCACTTACAATATGGACATTTTTTTGCATGATAATGCATGTATAACCCAGACTGAATCTCCTGCCTGCACAGGGATGGGGAAGGGAAGGGAGCGAGAGAGATAAGTTCAATCATAGAACTTGGGAAAACTTGGGTGGAAATTTTTTGTTATATTGGTAAAAAAAAATAAAAATAAGATTTTTCTAGGACATTTAGTTTGAGATGTCTAATTGGCGGTTGGAGATGGGAGTCAGCAGAGAGAAGAGGGCTGGACAAGAAAATCTGAGAGTCATCAGCATGGAGAGGATTATTAAATCCACAGGAGCCTATGAGACCACCAAGTGACATAGCACAGAAGGAGACAAGAAGGCTCAGGATTGTTTGTCTCTTAGGTCCCTTGCAGCTTCAAGGTTATGAACGATTGCCAAGCCATTCATACCACCCTACCCTTGGGCCAGGCCTTGGCAAAAAGAAGCCTATTTCTCATTAGAGATGAGGAATTGGAAGAAATCTGAATTCTTGCTTCCCAGACTAGGTGGTTGGTTCCAGAGTCCATTGAATTTTTTTTCCAACGCTGTCATAGGCAAAAATCTCTTTCCTTTAAATCTCCTGCCCTCCCTCTCTCCCACCTCAAGACTCCACCAACCTTGGGCCCTATGTACCTGCCTGCCATCCTATGCTGGACCAGAAGGGGCCAGTGTCCCCTTAGGCATGGGGATGCAGCAACACTTCAGCTCTGCTACACTGCTAAATGCACGTTCACCCCCAAACTGCTTATCCCAATCTATGTGAGCTTTCTGGATCTTGATGAGCCTAGAACCTAAAGCTAGCACCATCTTGTTTGGGTCCCCACTAAGACAGGAATAGCATTCCAAAGGCTGGAGGTAATAGTCTCACTGCCCTTTGCCCAGGAGTACTGCACTCAGTTCTGGGCATCTTGACAAACATTGAGTGTTAACCCAAGAACCACAAAGAACACAGAGGGGGCTGGAGACCAGGCTGTTGCCTCAAAGTTAGAGGGAACCTTTGAGGTCATCTAGCCCAATTAACAAGAATTCCCTTGACCATCACTGACAAGTGGCTCTCTTTGGAACACTTCTAACAAGGCAGGAACCTCAACTTCCCAAGATAACCCATTTCCCTTTTGGACAACTCTAACTGCTTGGAAATTCTGCGTATTCAGCCAAAACCTGCCCTTCTGCAACTTCCTCCTGCTGCTCCTGGTTCTGCCCTCCTGGGCCAAACAGAACAAGGCTAATCCCTTTTCCACATGACAGCCCTCCAGGTGGCTGAAGACAGGATCAGAGAAACATAAATTTAGAATGGGAAGGGAACACAGAAAACATACAATCTGACTCCTTCTTTTTACAGGTTAAGAAACTGAAGCCCAGAAAGGGAAGTGATTGATTAAGGTCGCCTAGGCGGTAAGTGGCCAGGCCAGGATTTGAACCTAGGTCATAGGATCATGTATTTATTAATAAAAATAAAAACTAGCATTTCTATAATGTTTGAAGGTCTGCAATGCAATCTAAAAATATTATCTCACTGGAGCCTTCCAATAGCTCTGGGAGGTAGAAGCTATTATTATCCCCATCTTACAGATAAGGAAGCTGAGGAAGACAGAGGGTCAGTGAGTTGCCGAGGGTCAAATCTGAAATTGGATTTGAATTTAGAACTATCCTGACTCCAGATCCAGTGTTCTATCCATTATACCACCTAGATGCTTTATTGCAACTAGAAGGGACCTTAGAGACCATCTAGTTCTCTAATTCTCTCATTTCCTTATGAAGAAACTGAGGCAACAGAGGTTGCCCAAGATCACATGAGTAATGACCCAGGGGTCCTTTAGCCTCAAAATCATGTCCCCCTAAACCTTTTCTTCTCAGCCTAGTTCCTTCAGCCAGTCTTTGGTTTCCAGTCCCCTTACTATCCTCTGGGGCAGCTAGGTGGTACCACAGCACATAGAGCCTCTTCTTGCATTCAACTCCAACTTCAGACACCTGATGTATGACCCTAGACAAGTCACTTCATCCTGTTTGCCTCAGTTTCCTCATCTGCAAAACAAACTGGAGAAAGAAATAGCAAACCATTCCAGTATCTGTGTGAAGAAAACCCCAGATGGGTTCATGAAGAACGGACGTGACTGAACAACAACATGTATCATCCTCCACATGGGCCTTGGTTTGGTCCAGCTCCTTTCCAAACTTTGATTTCCAGAATGCTCTAGATTGGGTCCATCTATGTCTGAAAATACTTTCTCAGATACCATCTAAGGTGTCAACATGTTTAGGAATGAAGATTCTCCTCTTCCTTTTTCTCTATTTTTCAACTCTGGAACAGGGACACAAAAGCAAGAACCCACGTCTTCTTACTCCTTCCACTCTCATCTGACTCCCACTTTGATCCATCCCTCCATTTCTTCTTTCTTCCTTAACATCATATTCCTCCTGCTCAGTGGATGCTGTCGGGAATCTAGTTAATCCAGAAATGTGACTATCCTTATATATGGAGAGCTCACAGTCTAGGTGTGGAAGTCACAAACACTCCACAAAACTAATTAATTAATTAAAATACGAGTTATAATCTTATGCCCTGAATACTTGGAAAGGAATAGTGTAGACAGGGCTGTTGGAATTCAGAAGTCACAGAAGGCTAATATGGCCTGGGAAGGCTTCCAGGTGGAGGCAACATTCTGGCTGAGCCTTGAAGGACAGAGGATGTCCATTGCAGCCTCTGCTCTGCTTCCTCCTTCTCACCATCCAAAAGCTTGTTTTAGGGAAAGGAGGCACACAGGACTTTTAATTATAGAAACAATTATTAGGAAGTAATGACTCTGGCAGCAGACAGCCCGCAGTGGGGCTGGGATTGGTTTTTGTCAGAATTGGTGCAGAGGTGGATAAGCAACTTTTCCTCTCCTTCTGCCTCCTTAATGACCCCCCACTCCCTTCCTTGCCTTGCCCCAAGACTTGAGTTCAACTTCATCTCAATTTTCCATTCTCCCTCCAGAACTTGTTGAGGAAGGGAAAGGAATCCCAGGATGCCTGGTTTCCACCAGGGATGAAGGGAACACCCACCCTCGCCAGCTATACCCTTCCCCTTATCCTTCCTCCTCCATCTCTTCACTGTCTAGTTCATCCTTCCCCCCCCCTCCCCATCCCAGGAATCTCCATCACCCCCCAGGGTAAGATGTGCCCAGGCAGGCTATCACCTTGACAACGGCCCCTGGGCCCGTTGAATCCTAGCCTCTTCACTGTTCTCTCCCCCATCCTCCACCCCCAAATTACAGGTGGTTCATTTCCATGACAACCAGGTACCCACGTGGCCCCTTCTCTGATGATTAGTCAGTGGTTGAGGCTCCGAGGGGACTTACTCACCTAATTGCTCCTGGCCCATGTTCACCCTTCAGTGCCCAACCCAGGATGCCTAGAACCCTTGTGCTCCACTTTGGGCCAGCCACTGAGAAATGGGATGACCTTGGGAAAGTCACTTTTACTTTCTTGGCCTCAGTTTCCCCACTGTGAAATAAGTGTTGAATTAGAGGTTTTGTAGACTCCCTTCTAGCACTAACATCCTATACTCTAAGGTTTTTCCCACCTTGGAGAACCTGATATTCTGACTTCTAAATCAGGAGCACTCTCAGACTTTGGTAAATGGACTTTTGGTAAAAGTTTGAAGAGTTCAGAAGAACAGTGTGAGAGGCAGCGAGGTGGTCAACAGGATAAAGCTCTGGACCTGGAATCTGGAAGACCTGAGTTTAAGTCCAGCTTTAAAGCTTACCAGCTGAACAACCCTGGCTGAGTCACAACCTGTCTGCCTCAGTTTCTTCATCTATAAAATGGGGATAATAATAGCTCCGACCTCCCAGGATTTCTGTAAGGATTCAATGAGGTAAATTTGTAAAACACTTTGCGAACCTTAAAATGCTATTATAAATATCCTATCCTAGCCTCTTCTGGGATAGGAGAAAATCACAGGAACATACTTTTTAAATTTATTTTTTAATTAAAAGGGGGACAATTAGGAGGCTCAGTGGATTGAGAGCCACGACTAGAGATAGGAGGTCCTAGGTTCAAATCTGGCCTCAGATACTTTTTAGCTGTGTGACCCTGGGCAAGTTATTTTACCCTCCTTGCCTAGCCCTTACCACTCTTCTGCCTTGGAACCAATACACAATATTGATTCTAAGATGGAAGGTAAGGGTTGTTTAAATAAATAAACAAACAAACAAACAAACAAATAAATAAATAAATAAATGAAATTTTTTCCAGGGATACCTGATTCATGTTGTCTTCCTCCCCTCTTACTTCCCTCCCCTCCTGGAGTTGACAAGCAATTCCTGGGTTATACATGTATTATCCCTCAATACCTATTTCCATATTATTCATTTTTGTGATAGAGAGATCTTTTAAAACCAAAACCCCAAATCCTACAGCCATATAAACAAGTGATAAATCATGTTTTCTTCTGCATTTCTATTCCAATAGTTCACAGGAGCATACTTTATTTAAAAAAATGTAAACCCTCATTTCCCACCTTAGAATTAATACTGTTTTGATTCTAAGACAGGAGAGCGGTAAGGGGGTTAAGTGACTTGCCCAGGGTCATACAGCTAGGAAGTGTCTGAGGCCAGATTTGAACCCAGGACTTCCTGTCTCTAGACCTGGTTCTCCATCCTCTGAGCTACCTAGATGCCTCTAGACATGCCCCCAGGAGCATATTTTAGAGCTGAAAGGATCCTTAGAAGCTATCTGGTCCAACACTTAATTCTAAGATGAGGAAATTGAGCTTCAGCAAAATAAAATGACTCACTGAGAGTAGATGATGCTACTAAGATCCAAACCCATGTCTATCTGACTCTAGCCTCAGAGCTCTTTCCACTCTGTGAGATCCATAAAGCATCATAAGAGTTTCTGACTCTGACTCATCCCCTTGAATCCCCCCTGATTTCTCTTCCAACCCTCCCATTCACCTGACTCTTGTGGCTGCTGGCTCACTTTAGATCTGCTTCCTCTGTCCCCCGGCCGGAGGGTGGTTCTGGCTACTGGCCTCCTGTCCTAGGCTCGCCAAGGAATGCTGCCTCCTCTGCACAGCTTCCTGGCCTCTGAACATGCTTCCCCCTGCTGCTGATGGCTCTCACCTCCTCCTCTCTGTCTGGGTTCCTTTGTTGGCAATACCCATGGCAGCCTTGAGAGTAAGGCACCGGCTGTTTCTTCCCACCCTGGATCATTCACAAAGATGCTAATTAGGAACCCCGCCAATGGGACCCACTTCCTAGGCCCAGGCACTCTGGGGGGAGATGCCTGCCCCCGCTCTTGGCCAGACTTCAGCTAAGGCTAAGCCAAGCCCCTGGACTGAATCACAGAATGACAGAGCTGAAGGGGATAACCTTAGAACAAACAAGATAAAATGTCAAGAGTTAGAAGGTGCCTTGGAAAGAAAGCATGAGAGCGGGGAGGGGCCTTAGAAGAAGAAAGGTGCAGAGTGGAAGGGCTCATTTTGTCCCAACTTCTCACCTCCTAGATGAAGAGGCTGAAGACCAGGGAAGAGAAGTCACCTACCCAAAATCACCCAGGAAGTTGGAGGCAGAGACAATAGGAGGAGGAGACATGTGCTCCTGATTCCTAGGCCATGACAAGGGGCCATTCCTCTTCTGGTTGGACTGGATAACCCCTGAGATTCCTTCCAGCTCTTGATCTATGAGTCTGGGAGACTCTAAGTCTAAGACCTCTAAGTCTGGGAGAAGACAGGAATGAGCCCAAACTGGTACATTACTGGGCTCTCTGCAGGGAGGGCTGGCAAGATGCATTTTCACAGAGATTAGGGAATTGGTTGAATGAAACAGGAAAGGAGAAACCAGACCTAAAGACTAAAAAAAAAATTTTTTTTTAAATAAAACCCTCACCTTCCGTCTTGGAGTCAATACTGTGTATTGGCTCCAAGGCAGAAGAGTGGTAAAGGTAGACATTAGGGGTCAAGTGACTTGCCCAGGGTCACATACCTGGGAAGTGTCTGAGGATAGATTTGACTCCAGGACCTCCTGTCTCTAGGTCTAGCTCTCAATCCACTGAGCTACCCTGCTGCCCCCCAAAGGTTAACATTTTAATCCACATTCCAGATCTCCAAAATAAGGCGCAATGGTGTGACACGCCCCCCCCCCCCCAACCATCCCTCCTTACCAACCAACTGGAATATCAGTCCCCTATATGTCTGCCACCAAAAACTCAGCCCTCACATTCCCTCCCTGATTCCTTCATGAATGAATGAAGGAAGGCACTAATTAAGTGTTTCTAATGTCCTAGAGATATACTTAGAAAAGTAAGATAATCCCTGTTCTCTGAAATCAGACATCCTAATGAGGGAGACAACACATATGGAAGGTTTCAGCTGCAAGTCAGACCCTAAGTCCTTAGGGTGCAGCCACAAAGCAGATGGCAATGCCTCCTCCTTAATGTCATTTCCACTGATAAAATCATATCGGTTTCTGATGTGGAAGCATTTGACAGGGCTGGAAGCGTTGCTGTTCCCAAGGCTGCTGAGTTCAGCGTCCTGGGCTGCCTCCTCCAGAGTAGGAGGGGAGCAGAGTGATCTAGGTGGTGGTGGTTTGACCTTCCTGGAGTACACTGTGGTCTGTGCCTCCCTCAGGGGGCCTCGCTGCTTCTTCAGGGAGCCTGGTTTGCCTTCCTTCCCTGTGGGAGGGAGCTGGTTGTCACTTGGTGAGGGTGACTGGCTCCTCAGCCACACAAACTGTCTCCCTAAAAAAAGGCTATGGTCCCAAGCGGGACTTTTCTGAACATTGCTGGCAACTGGCCAGCAGCTGTTTCTGGTGATGATTTGGAAGGTGATTCCCTTCTCCATAATGATTTCTCCCTTCAAGGATGACTGTGGGGACTCCTCAGAGATATCGGTAAAGCCCTTAGCACCGCGTCTGGCACTTATTATCGGCTTAATGAATGCTTATTCCCTCCCTTCCTTCCTTCTCCCGTGGAACCTTTCTCAACCAAGACCTGGATTAGTAAGCACCCATCTACTGGACTGTGGACTCCATGAAGAGGTGGGGGGGGGCGGGGAAAGGGGGGTGTCCTGCCTAAACTTTGCACTCCTCCCCACATAGACATCCCAGAGTTAAGCACAGAGCTCGGCACTGATGAATGAATGAACCCCATTCCTACTACCCAAAGACTTCCAAGAGACAGCCCTCCCTCAATGTCACAAGCATTAAAGGCGAATTTCCCATCACCCAACCCCTTCCCCTGGGGCACATGCCCTGGGAGAATCAGGATGGGGGTAGGGGGTAATTATCTCCCTGGGACACGCAATGAGGGCGCCTAGAGAAGGTGGGATGCCAACGAGCAACTCTTTTTAATTTGACTTTTCCTAAATGTTAGGATATGTCCCTCTCCCTCCCCCCATATTCCACACCTATTCCAATAAGCATTTATCAAGACTCTCCGTGCCCGGCGCTGTGCTGGGCGCTGGGGGCAGGAAGGAAAAGAGGGACGCTTTCTGCCCTCGAGATGCTTACACGCTTTCAGGTGAGACAATACGGACCTATAGAAAAGCATCCTGACCTACCATGCCTGGCCTCACGCAATGCACAAACACTCAGTGCCACGCTCAGATTCAGCCCCCCAAGCATCTGCACACTCACGCTGCACTGTGTGCGGGCATCCACACGCAGTGCCCACTCACACATGCAGTGACACGTACTGCATGCCAGACCCCCAGCATCAGCAGCCTCTCACCGCATTAACAAGTGTGCGCAACGCAGGCACACCAATGCCCCCAACACACTCACACGCGGACCAGCACGCGCACCCCCGCCCTCTGCCCGGCTCTGCTCAGAGGAGGGTCGGTCCCGGCTGCGGGCCGGGGCTCTGCGTGGGAGGCGCGCGCACGCACGCGCGGGGGCCGGCCGGACACAGGTGGGGAG
>NW_025356494.1:0-1156 GCF_016433145.1 Gracilinanus agilis | reverse complement strand
GAATATTTTGGAACATATAGGTTTCTTTTCCTTTTTCCCTGATCTCATTGGGATATAGACCCATCAATCAGTTTTAACCAATATGAGGGGCATGAGTTGATACTTCAGAATTCTTTTGCTTTGCATTTCTTTAATCAGTAATAATTTAGAGCTTTTTTTAAAAAATGTACCTATATGTGGGGGCATCTGGGTAGCTCAGTGGAGTGAGAGTCAGGCCTAGAGACAGGAGGTCCTGGGTTCAAACCTGGCCTCAGCCACTTCCCAGCTGGGTGACCCTGGGCAAGTCACTTGACCCCCATTGCCCACCCTTACCACTCTTTCACCTATGAGACAACACACCAAAGTACAAGGGTTTAAAAAATAAATAAATAAATAGATAAATAAATATATAAATATCAGTTACTCTTTCTAAAAAAAAAAATGTACCTATATGTGACTGATTTCTTCATCCCAAAATTATCTTGCCATCATGGAATCTAGAAACCCCAAACTTGTAGCCTAGTAAGATCTGATGAACCCCAAGTTTTAGAACTAGCTTATAAATTGGAGACCCTAAAGCTTGTACTTGTTCCCTGTTCCTCTGAGAATCCACCCTGAAGGGAATCTCCGGCTAGCAGTTTCAGACTGAATAATGGACCCTAGGGTAAAAAGATAATTGCCTTCAGGGGCTGCTAAACTCAAGCCTAAACCTGGTGACTCTTCTTGTCTCCAGAAGCCTTTCCCAGCATAAACACTCTCCTTCCAAGGCTCAAACTCTGGACCTTCAGCTAAGAATCTCTCCTTTTAGGTTTGGGATTAGCCCCACCTAACAGCTATTGTCTTTTTACCCTAGGGTCCATTATTCAGTCTGAAACTGCTAGCCTGAGATTCCCTTCAGTCAGGGTGGATTCTCAGGGGAACAGGGAACAAGTACAAGCTTTAGGGTCTCCAATTTACAAGCTAGTTCTAAAACTTGGGGTTCATCAGATCTCATTAGGCTACAAGTTTGTGGTTTCTAGATTCCATGTCAACTATCTTTTCATATCTTTTGAACATTCATCAATTTAGGGATGACTCATTTCCATATTTTTACAAAATTCTCCCTTCCTTTCTTCCTTTTTTCCTCCCTTCCTCCCTTCCTTCTTTCCTTCCTCCCTCCCTTCCTTCTTTCCTTCCT
>NW_025356493.1:0-2156 GCF_016433145.1 Gracilinanus agilis | reverse complement strand
AAGGAAAAGCAGGAAAAGACTTTAGGCTCCTTAACTACCACAGTACAGCATGTAAGACATGTCCTTCCTTCAGGTCTCAAACATGACATTCTTACTTCAGCAGGAGTAACAATGTGGGCAAGGTCTATGTACTGCACTGAGTTAAATACTGAAGATAGTTTCTGGCATTCATACTGCCTGATGCATAGCAAGCATTATATATGGATATACATATATACATATATATTCATTAATATTTGAATAACTTGCATTGATATGATATATAAATAACCATTATATAATATATATCCATCATATAGTATATTATTTATATATGTATAAACTCTAAGCTTTGGTTCCAAAGCAGAAGAGTGGTTAAGAGCTAGGAACTTTGAGCTAAGACTTGCCCAGGGTCACACAGGTTAAATTCGAACCCAGGGCCTCCCAGTTTCCAGACTTGGATCTCTATCCACTGAGTCACCTAGTATATCAAAGCTTCTAATGAAGTACTAAAGATATTATTGATTCTCATTTTATAGATAAAGAAACTAAGGCTTAGAAAGGTTCATTGACTTGGTAGTGAGCACAGAGCTAGGCAAGAGACAGAAACGGAATTTGAACTCAGGACTTTTTGACTCAAGGGCTAGCATTCTGCCTCTGAAAAACAGGTGACTCTCTTAAATCTGAAAAATGTGTATGCCTGATATGGATGCTTTATGAGTTGGTTGGCTGAATAGAGCATTTGAAGTATTATTTACTGAAGTATGCATTTTAAAATATGATGATCTGGCATTTGTATTATTATTATTATTATTATTGTTATTAGCTTTCTATATTTGGTACCTAACATGATAAATGAGGTTTCTCCTCTCTCTTCACTCCTGCCCTTTAGAATTTCCATAATCCCAGCTTGAGTTGTCACCTCCATCATGAGTCCATTCCTGATGGCTCCACCTGTTACCAATCTCTCCCTCCTATAACTTCTATGTTTTACTTTGCCTATTTTTGCATTGCATTTGCCTACATGCTGTATCCCCCCCCCCCTTTCTTTTTGTCTGGTCACAACATCCTGGATTCTAATCCTATTTCTGTCACTTACAGGTTTAGGGTTCATGACTAGGTAATTTAACCTCTTCAAGCCCAAAGTCCCTCACACATAGTAGGCACTTCAAAAATATTTGGTGAATTGAATTTTCTTAAAAATAAAACTTCAATATTTGACTTTTGAATTAGAGAATCTTGTGTCATGGTCTATCTGTTGGTTCATTCATTCATTCCATAAATTGATATTAATATCTGAAATTAATATAGCACTTAGAGGTTTACAAAGCACTTTTCTTGCAGTTACATCCAAAACAATACATTGACTACATAATATTTCCATTCTGCAGTCTGATCTGGCCCAGAGTTTGGTTCTATGAAGCCCCTTCAGGAAATGAAAACTCTTAAGAGCTTCAAATTCAAATCAGTATTTCAAGAATTTCTGGCAGGATAAAACATTACAGGCATTTATTTCATCAATATTTCCCCAGAATGTTTGCTTTTTTGCATTTACCACACCACAGATGGCTGTCTCAAGAGAAATGCATTAAGCATGCTCAAATGCAAAGGAAAGTGGGTTTGTTTTGCGTGGTTTTGTGCTGTTCTGTTTTAATATATAGAGAGAACAGGTGGCATTTGGTTGGGAAATGTCAGGCCCTAATGGCATCATTTTGTAAGGCTGCGGATATGTCCTGCAAATTAATGGTGTTTCAGAATAATCGTGAGCCATCAAATGGAATGGTTGTACTCTTTGGCTTGTAGAGTCACTGATCTTTCAAAATATAATGACTGTAATTGATTGCCTGTTGACAGATTGATACAAATATCCTCATTTGGGGATCTCAAAGAGGTTTGCAATTAATTGTGGCATTTAATAACACTGCTGTTCTGTGGGTTCAATATGCAGACCTGAGATGGGACAAGAAAATAATAAATTAGAAGTTGAAAGACTCATTGGAACTGAATATTTCTAGCACAGTATCACCATCTTGCCACCTCTTACTTCCCAAGCCATTGCCATCCTCAAGTGCTTACCATGTATTTGTTCACTCAACAAACATTTATTGGGCAGTTGCTACAGACAAATCACAGCACTCTTGTAGACTTCTACCAGGATAGCCTACAATAAGACACTT
>NW_025356492.1:0-8126 GCF_016433145.1 Gracilinanus agilis | reverse complement strand
GTAATATATATGCATATATATATATATATATGTTTTGAGAACTATTTGATGCTCTGAAAGGTCTGATGAATTGCTAAGGTCCACAGAACTAGTTTATCTCAGAGGAAACATTTGAATTCACCTCTTCTTGATCATAAAGCCCTCAAGCATACTACTTCTTAGCTATATTTAATGAAATATTTTAAGAAATAGAAAAACAAAGGTCAAGATAATCAATTAAGATTATAGACCCTTCTCATATTTTCTTTTCGTCAATGTATATTGTTTGTTTAAAATTTATCTTTTAACTTTTATCAAAACTTATGTTCTATATTTAATTCAAACAGAGTACAGATTATCTCTTTAAATCAATATCATGTGGTGATAAGATCAGCTAGTCTGACTAACTTACAAAGTCTAAAAACCACTTTATCACTCACATAGAAATCATGAATACTAGTGATTTGTAAGCTTTCAATGAACAAGTTATATTATAAACTACACCAATATTTATATGTATATATATATGTATGTGCAGATAGGTGTATCTAACATTCATACAGCACTTTAAAGACTTTATCTCATCTACTTACAGCCACCCTGAAAGACAGTTGTACACCAACCTTTGATTCTTCTTTATAATGAAAGCCTACCTTCTAGTCTATGAAAAGTTTTAATTCTTGGTGCTTATTTTGAATTTTTAGCCAATTTTATTATCATTCTCTCTTCTCATATTTAATTATGATCTGAAAAAATAATTATCATGTGGTAGTTAGGTGTTATTCAAATGACTATCCCTGGGATGTGTTCCTTATATGAAATCACTTAGCAAACCATCCCCATCATTATTCAATAATAGTTTACTCTGAAAGTTTTAAAAGTGATAGAACTAACACAGTCCAAGAGTAGTCATTAATGACTTGTGGAATGCTCCAAGCATGTAAAGACATGTTTGGGCTGTTTAAGTATTTTATCAATGATTTCAATGCATAAATGATATTCTTATCCAACTTACTTGATGATGTCATGAAGTAGGAAAAAATGGCTAATACACTGAATGTCAGATTTAGAATTTTTAAAAAGATCTTCACTGGCTGGAACATTGGATTGAATTGAATTTGATGAAATTTGTTAAAGACAAATATAAAAGTCTTACGCTTAGATTTTAAAAAATCATAATGATTACATGAATACCTAATAGTTTTCTAAAAAAATATTGCTTTTCAGTGTACTGAAATCTTAGTATAATTGAACAATGCTGCAGCAAAGAAAGTTAATATGATCTCACATTAAATTATTAGACAATATAATATTCACATGTAAGGTAATACTCTCACTATTCTCTTCCTTAATCAAATATCATAGTATTCTACCCACTTCTGGGATCCCATATGTTAGAATGGCTATTAATAAACTGGAAAGCAGGGTCACAGAAGTACCAGGATGTGGAAGGGCTTCTAAGTATTTCTGCATTAGGATTGGTTGAAGGAACTAGGGAAATTAACACAGAGAAGGCAATGTGATAAGTCAGTGTTTTATTTTTATTTTAGCACCTTTAACAATTTATTAAGCACTTACTCCATAATATTTTTCCAATTTGCCATGGAATCACCATTCTGGTTCCATGCTCTCCTACCTCTCATGCCCTCTTTTGAATGACAGTTGTCCCCGGGAGCTCTAATCCTCCTTCCAAGGCAGGGATGAATGATTTCCCTAAGCAAGAAATCCCCTTAGCTTATACATACTGTAAGGTCTCTTTCTCTCTATATAGAATATCTCTTTCTCCACATGGAAATATCCTACAGTGGGATCTCTTTCCACCATAAAACTCCCCTTTTTCTTTTCCTGGTTTCAGTAATTTTCTTTGTCACTTAACACATTTACATGTAGACTTATTTTTATTTTCCTTTCCCTGTTAACATTTGACTTGATTATAGTGTATTATATTCTTCTATAACCCCTTAATCCCTTCTCTCTTTTTATGTGAACTTGTACTCTGCAATTTATCATAAACAGAGACATTGATTCCCCTGTTGGTAGAGTATTGCAAAGCTTAGACTATGATATTTCAGTTGTGTTTCTCCACCATCTTTTCTTCTATTTGACTTTCACTTTGACCTTTGTCTCCTTGAATATTTTTGAAAGAAATCTATTAATGTTCTCTGTGCTTTTGTTGTTGTCCTTTACTGGTGTATTTACTTACCTTCCTTGTATTTCTATTGTCTGGGGCATTTGAAAAGCAAATTATTCAGGTTTGGTTTTCTTTGTAGGAATGCTTCAAACCCCTCTATTTTTATGGAACCTTTTTAAAAAATTAATAGTTGGGTTCAAGTTTTCAGGGGATGTCACCTTGGTTTGTATCTTGAGCTTGATTGGTGCCCCTGTGGTTTCTGGTGAGTGCAGAACAGTCTTGTGTTATTCAAATTTTATTTCCTTTTATATTTGAAGGTCTTTCTCCTTATTGCTTACAAAATCTGATATTTATTATTTGAATTGTTGAATTTAACTACTACGTGTCTTAGAGTTTATCTCATAGTTCTCTGTCATTGATTCTTTCAACTGAAACTTAGTTTTCCATATTCAGAAGTAATACATATTTCTCTTATATTATTTCTTACATTATAGTATTTAGGTTTTTTGATTTGCTATTTTCTTCTTGCAGAATTCTAATCCTTAAGTCAATGTCTTCAAGAACATTTTCTTTTTCTTATATGAAGATCATTTTTTATTATAATTGCTTTTTCACTTCTCTTTTTCCATATTGTCCAACACCTCTGTATATTTGCATTCCTAATTAGTTCTCTCTTTTTTATCTTCGGTGTGAGATTAGCTACCATGGTTTCAAGGATTTCTGTTCTACTCATTATTTCAGCTATGTAGGCCATAAATGCTGCTTTCACATTATTATTTCTATTTATAACAATCTGTGACATCAAGCTTTGGTTCCATGCTCTTTTTTGGAATCCATAGAGTTCTCTGCCTCTTTAGGTATTGATTAGTTTCCCTTTGTCTTACAATATTTATACATATATGTGTGGACTTGCTTAAATTATCTAGAAGCCATATTCATTTTGTTATTAATATCTTTCCTGCTAGTTTATCTGCTTATTCTCAAGTTCTGTGTTGGAGGTTTTTTCTTCTTGGCATATTTGTTAATTTCTTCCCTACCACCATCACCCTCCCCCACCTCTCCTAATATTCCCTGTTGATCACTTTCTGACTCTTTCTTTCATTGTATTTCCCCTGTAGGCTAGACCTCAAACCTTTCTGGGAAATTCATGTTTTATTAGTCTTGGTGACTATCTCAAGTAATTCTGGGAAGACAGAATTGACCCCATGTAGAATCTGGGCCCTTTTATTCAGACTTAGGGGAAAGCCACTTATTCTAGCATCCTGACCTAGAAATCTCTGTTCTTCACTTCTCTGTCTGAATACTATTGCATAGAACATTGCTTCCATTGCAGTCTAGTCAAAATAAGCTTCTTCCTTTTGGTTTTCTGTAGCATGGGGAAAAGGGGAATGGGAAAATTTAAGTTCTTTTACAATTCAGTGGGTTGATTTCTGTAATTCTGCCAGGGCATGGAGGCTAGTGGGTGAGCAGATGCTAATTTAGGATTTTTATCTTGTTAGGGTTTTTGTTATTGCAGTGTATAGAAACCAATGATAATGCTATATCTTAACATATAATTCATATTTTGAAGAGATTTCCAAGTTCTTAAAGATCAGAAAAAGTGATCACTTCTCCATATTGTTAGTCTTATGATCTAGAACTTTATCACAAGTTTTATATGACAAACACAGGAATTTAAATTTGTACCTAAATATTATAGAGTCACTAGTATTTATTGGTGGGGAGGGGTTTAAAATGATTCAAACTACACTTTAGAAAAATGACTTTTGCTCCAATAGATATAACATTATAGCATTTTTCAAGCATTTGGAGGACTATAGAGGCAATTAAATTGTTTTTGGGGTTTTTTTTGGCCTCAGAAAGAAGAACTAACAGAAATGGGAAGACATAGCAAAGTCACCATTTTAAGTTTAATTGAAAGAAAACAAATCATAAGAGTTAGAGCTATCCCAAAGGACAACAGGGTTCAGTGAAGATTAGGAAATTTTCTTTCTTTGGGGATCTCTAAGTAAAGACTAGATGGTGGCTTGTTTCAGGGAGTTGCTTTACATATTACATTCCCCACTTTGAAAATTGTGTGATTTAATGTCTAGCTTCAACCACATCCATGAAGCTTCTCTATCTTAGAAGAGGTCGTTCCATCCTTGAATCTTTTATGACACCTTATTTCTACTTCCTTTAGGTACTTTGTGTTTCACAAACATTTATATATTTAGAGGCTTCTTCTTATTATTGACTGATGACTTCATTGTTGAACCTTCCACAATGTCTTGCCCAAAGCAAGTGCTTAGTAAATGTTGAATCACTGCAAAGAGTCTTGCAGTATCAGTCTTTTGAGCTGCTTTCAGAAGGGGCTAGTTTTAACTTTCAAGAGCAGATTGAAAGTCCTTCAAATGCTGATAAACCAAGTGCACTTTCAAACATTTACATACATATTTAAGGAGATGGCTCCCATTAATTCATTTAATAAACTTTGTTCAGCTCTAAGAAGTATGACCCTTGAAAGCTACACTTATAAGCACTCAGAAAGCAGATGGCAGGCTTTTATAGGTATTGAAAATATTTCCCACTCATTTCCATCTACATTAGAATTGTAAGTAAAGATAAACATGAATTCACCAAAGCTCCACATCTAAGGGTACTATTTACATATAAGACAATCAATCTCTAACTTCCCTAGGTCCACAATAGGACATAGTTGCCAGGAAAGCTAAGGCGATCTTAAGCTAGTTTATAAGAGATGTAACATTAAAGTATAAGGAATCAGAGTTCTTCCCATTACTGGGGGGGACATCAAAAGTCAATTTTCTTCAGTAGGTATGGTTACTCCCTTCTTTCCCAATGAGATTAGTAACTGAATATGTGCCACACAATAAAAGAAGCTGATGAAGACTGGAATCAAAGTGTAATAACAATAAATAATAACTAATTATAATGTCTACTACCAGGTGCGAGGCAGTATACGCTAAGTAAGAATTTCACAAACATCTAGAAATATACCCTACTTCTCTCAACTAGGAATGGAAAAAAACACAACCTCAACAAATATTTTATCATTTTCACGAAAAAGCAAATAATTGAGAAATACAATAAACATTTAGTAATAGGAAAAATGAAGAGTTCAAAATTTAAGTGAGGAGGAAGTATTAAAATAAGTAAATATGTTAAATGACAACTAATTAAGGCCATAAGTTTTAATTTGTCATTTGGTAGAGTTTTATCAGCCTAGATCACAATCACATGAAATTCTATCTTCCATCTCCATGCTATTGCAGAGACTATGCCCTCTGTTTTGGATACATTTTTTTATCACCCTTATTCTTACATTCTTGCTTCTTTCAAGGATCAGCTCATATACATTTTTATACAGTCTTAGTATTAGTGCAGTTTCAAGCTCTAATATATTAAAACCTAAACTACTATACTTTAAAACTACACTATATGTGCTACATCCTAATACCTTCAGTTGTTGGCCTCTTCCCCACCTCCAAAATTACCTTTAATCTATTTGATATATAATTAGTTATCTTCTTACCTGTAATGAAATATGTGATTTTTTCTCAGTAGAATATAAAATTTTTGAGGGTAGGGATTTTTTTTTCATTTTTATCCCCATCTCTCTAACACCTATCACAGTGGATGGTATCAAGCGCTTAATGAGTGATTGTTGCAAGAAAGAGAAGTCAAATGACTTATTCGAAGTTACTTACTTTGAGCCAGGACTTGAAATAAGATCTGATTCTGAGGTCTAGTGTTCATTCAAAGATAGTATGGTCTATGTGTCCTATCTAAGAATCAAGATGATGGTTAAGAGTTCCAGTCAGGAATATCTTGTTATTTGAATTTCCAGGATACCAGCATCCTATTGGGAGACTGCTATTGTTATGTGTGCTGCTGAGGTTTGGGACTTTTCCCTTAGGAGGTCAGTTAGTGTTACCACTAGTTAGTGGCAGCATAAAAACTCACATCTGAAGTTCAGTCATTTGAGGTATCACTTTTATCCTAGGACAGATGTACCATCCTTTGAGATTCAGCTATCTGTGGCAATAGAACTGCATCACTATTCTTATCATCACTATTCAAATAAAGACAATATGCCTCAAAGTTTGGCTTTGCTCATAATGAAATTAGTTTTCTCCTTTGCATACAAAAGATTGCATACTAGAGTATGATGATTATGTATTTGTTAATCCTCATTGTATAAATACACAGGTCACTCTCTAATCATTATGTACTCAATTTACCAGAAGGGAGCAAAGGATGTGGATAATTCGACTCTTCCCTAAATCACCTCACAGCATAATTCTTAAAAAAAAAACTATTTCATTTCTCTGTTTATAAAAGCTAAATGAGTATGGATTTCTGATGGAAAGATGTTTTTTGCACCAGCTGTGAGTGATTCTGGCTAGTAAATTATATGCTGTCCTTCTTAGTGTCTTGCAAATGACCTCCACCCTAACCTTGACAAAGTAGTATTTATAAAGGAAAGCAGTAATTTATTCTCCCTCTTAGATGAACTAAAAGAGACAGACAGGACTCTGCATAGTGTCATCATTCCCTTTCCAGAACTCTTTTTTAAAATTTTGTTTGTTTTTTTCTCAAAAATCATCTTTTTTTAATTTTATTTTTATATATTTATTTTAAATAGCCTTTTTATTTTTCTCAGAGATTTCGTGATATGACTTCTAAATAAAAAGAGATCTTATTTGACACTTTCTTAAGGCCTATGGTCTTATTATTCTATGATTGTACCTTTTGTTATCTTAAAAGTATTTTGCCTTTATTTTACCTTAAAGAATTGCTATCGTTCATTGCATTCCACTTGCAAGAAGACTGTTACATGATATAGTAAATAGAATGACTAACTTATAGTCAGGAATTCTCCATAATGTTATCTCAGACACTTAGTTATGTGACATTGGGCAGTTTGCCTAACTTCTCTGAATATCAGTTTTCTAATCTGTAAAATGGGGATAATTACAGGACTGCTGTGAGGATCAAATAAGATACTATGACATACTTTGAAAACCTTAAAGTATTATTTAGATGTGAATTGCTATATTCCTTTCCAAGATGGCCTATAATCAGTATACTTACCCTTAACAATTTCTACATACTATAGCTCTGGAATGCTTTCTAAGGAATGAATTAGGTCTGGTAATTCCCCATCCTAAGTCTTTGTTTATGTGTATCATAAACCCCTACATTAACGTTTTGTAGTCTGAAAATTTCACCTGCACAGTGCCAGCCACTTAATTGCACTAATTATTATTCACACATTAGTGCCTATTAGTCAGCATGAGTTTTTTTTTTGAAAGGTTTCAGTCAGCATTCAGATTTCACTTACTTGGCAGAAACTACTTGTTAGAGTGGCTTTCAAAAGCTGGCAGTAAGCCTAAGAAGCGGGCTCTTTTGCTGTTGGAATTGCCTAATTTAGGCATCATTACAGCTCTAAAGTAGACACCTGCTCAACTCATTGAAACTTTCTGGGAAAGAAAATGAAGTGGAGGTGCAGTAAGTTCGCCCAGTTTTTTGGGGAGGAAAGGAAAATAGTTCTATGACAAACTGAGGAGAAAAGCTACTGGATTAGTTTTGCCTCTGCAATAAAATAAATGACTTTTTTGAGTTGTAACAGAGTGATGTTTTTTAGAAAAAAATTCAAGAATTTACAAATGCTACATGAAATGATCTACTAAAAGTTGACTCCATGCTTCCTGAATGTTAAAACGGAATGGAGCAATGAGATTAGCCTTTGGTAAAAAGAAAGAGGTCTCTATCCTTTAAGACCTTCATTATAAATTGAAAAATAAAATGGAAAAATGCATATATAAATAATGAAAATGTTACTAGTTTTAAGTATCCTGTATAGCTTATTTGGGGCTTCTAAATGTAAGTTCCATCATGAAATTACAAATTTTCATTAATATTTATCAAATGATAAGAGAGGTTATATCACAATAGTAATAATACCCCCTGTCTTTCTCTCTCTCTCTCTCTCTCTCTCTCTCTCTATATA
>NW_025356491.1:0-1095 GCF_016433145.1 Gracilinanus agilis | reverse complement strand
GCTACTGCGGCGCAAGGTGGGGGGGTCGGGAAACGCGGTGGGGTGGGGGGCGGGGAAGCCAGGGTGGAGTCCGGGGAAACATTTCCCTGGGCTGGGCTGGACTGGACTGGCCGGATCCCTCTCTAGGCTCCCTTACTAATATAAGCTGAGAACCGTGGAAGTAAAAATCCCTCTATGTATTTTCAGCTGAATGCCTTTAATGTTTTAAGTACCAGGCTAGGAGGGTGTACTAATTAGTTATGTATGCAGATTGTCCTCACTGACAATGCAGCTTTAAGCATTAGTATCCTGTTGTTACATTACAATACATGATATTAATTACATCATATTTTGTGCAACGTTATGTTATGTAATATGTTATATATGCATTTTGAGAGTTAGGAGACATGAGACAGTTTCCTCATCTGTAAAATGGGGATAATAGCACCTACCTCCCTCAGACGCTGTCATGAGAATCAAATGAGATCTTTCTAAAGCGCTTAGCACAGTGCTAGGCACATATATATATAAATGTAACCCTTGGTGAGACTTTTCTCATCTATAAAATGGGAGTGAATAGGAGAGAGAGGCCCTTCCTTTTCTAAAAGAATGGTCTGCAGTCCCAAGCAAAGTGATCAGCCCTTTCTACCCAAATGCTTATTAACATACACAGTTATTGCTTTTTTCTTAGAGGAAACGTCAGCTTTGACTGAGAATCTGCTTCTCAAGTGGGAAGATCGGGGTCCAGTCCCATGTTGATACATAGTATCTGTGTGACCCTGGGCAAGTCACTTCACCTCAGGAAACTAGGACTAAAGGGCTTAGATCTGAATTAGCAAAGAGAATCCCTTTGCTGAGCTCTTGATACAATTGATTAAAAAATACAGTTTCTGAAAAGAAATTTAAAATACAGTTTCTGAAAAGAAAAGAATTCCACATATATTTATATTCTATATGGGTACGTATATGTATATGTATACATATCCAGTAGAAAATAAACTCATTGAGGGCACAAACTTTTTCTTTTTCTCTTTGTATCCCTAATGCCTAGGAACTGACTGGCACACAGCAGGTGCTTAATGAATGATTGTATAAATTTTATATATATATATATAT
>NW_025356490.1:0-1549 GCF_016433145.1 Gracilinanus agilis | reverse complement strand
AAGGAAGGAAGGAAGAAAGAAAGGAAAGAAGGAAGGAAGGAAGGAAGGAAGGAAGGAAGGAAGGAAGGAAGGAAGGAAGGAAGGAAGGAAGGAAGGAAGATAAGAAGGAAAGAAGGAAAGAAGGAAAGAAGGAAGGGTTGGGTCTGGAAGATTCTCAGGTTAGGTTCTTTAACCCAGGAGTCTTAAGAGGTCTCTGGCCTTTCAATGGGTTTATGATCTTCTGTGCCTCATTCTTCTGTGAAATAAGAGCTAACCCCATGGAGTTTCTGATGTCCATCTTCCTACCACCCACTGCCCTTTCTTCTTCTGCAGCCTCCACCTTCTTGGCATACTGCTGGGAGAATCCATCCCATTGCTGTCTCAGCCTGTTCCCCTCTTGCCCCTCCCTCTAGCCCCTGCCAGACTGGGGTGGGGGGCCTGGGAACCAGGAGATGAAAATCCCAAGTTTTTGGCCACCCCCACTCTCTCTCAGTTTCCCTAGTCCCCAGCAGAGTCAGAGTTTCGGGCTCAGGGTCCCTCCACACCCTCCCCCCAGTAGTTGCTTTGCCTGACATGAGTCTGCCGGGAGCCTCACCCCATCCCTCTTCCAGCTCAGACTTGTCAAGGTTTCAGGAGTCGCTAGGTAGGGGCTCCGCATGTCGGGACCTGTTCCTCACACTCCCTTCTGGAACCAGCACGTAGGCAGGAGGGGCGCTGAGCCCAACTGCACAGCTGGAATCCCAACCTCTACCGGTCACCACTTCCCATGGCCTCAAAGCCCCTCTAATTCACTTGGGCTCAGCAGCTTTCTTCTTCCCCCCCTCCCCCCTTTAAGAAATCCTCAAAAACTCAAGATTTAAGCACAAGTAGAGACCCAAGCTTTAGGCAATTAGGTGGCACAGAGAATAGAGTCCTGGGCCTGCAGATAGGAAGACTCCCCTTCCTGAGTTCAAATCCAGACTCAGGTCAGTGTCACCTTGGCCAAGTCACTTAACTCTGTTGACCTTAGTTTTCTTCTCTGTAAAATGAGAAGGAGTAAATGGCAAACCACTCCAATATCTTTGCCAAGAAAACTCCAAATGGGGTCAAGAAGAGGAGACACCACTCAACAACAACACAGTCCTAGGCTAGACTTAAGGGCTTAATCTGTTGCTGCTTCCTCTTTTCACTTACTAGCAAGGGAAATTTTTTCATTGTCCTATGCCTGGGAATGTTTTCCTGGCCATAGCATGGTGGGCATAAGCTCTCTTAGATCATAGGTTGGAGCTGGAAGAGACCTCAAAGAGTATCTGGTCCAAACTCACTACAAATTGAAAACTGAAGCTCAAAGGTTAATCGACATACCCAAGGTCACACCAGTGTGGGAGAAGTGTCAGAGACTAGGGTTTGAAGGGATGTTAGAAGTCTTCTAATCCAACTCCATAATTTTACAAATGACAAAAATGAAGGCGTTAATTAAGTGACTTGCCCAAAGGTCACACAGATGTAAATGGCAAAGTTGGGATTTGAATTAAGGTCTTTTGACTCCAAGGTTAGAGTTCTTTCCATTGTACCACACTGTATAGCGCTC
>NW_025356489.1:0-1969 GCF_016433145.1 Gracilinanus agilis | reverse complement strand
GTACAACATTAAAAGGCGATTAGCGAGTCTGTTGAGGAAACACAAGCTGGGCTTTATCGATTCCATTTAGAACACTACAGAGTTCACGGACTGGGCGAGGGTGCTGGGCGGATGCCGGCGAGGGACATCAATCACTGCAGCCGGTGCCGGTGCCGGTGCCTGCCCCGGGCGCTCCTGGGCACCTTCCACGCGGGCAGCCCCGGGCGGGCGGGCGGGCGGGCGGGCGGCTGATTGTCTCGGTGGGGAAGTCGCTTCAGAAAGAACTCGGACGGCTCCAACACGAGAGCTCTGTTCTCAAGCAATAAAACTGATCTTGGTGACACAAGCGGCTTTGCAGGCTTTGTTCCTCGGCTCGCCACGGGGCTCGCGGGTGGGCAGCGGGGGCGGGTGCCCCCGGGACGGCCGGGGTGTCGGATTTCAAAGAGGGCTCCCGACCTGGGCTCGGGTGGGGATGACGTGGCGCTCTGGGGGTGCCACTGATTCGAGGGCCTCCCCAGGCACGTGGGGACGTGGCAGGGACCGAGGCTGGCCCAACAGCCCTGTGTGCTTAATGGGGAGGCATGTAGGGCCTCAGGGTAGGGCCTCCCCTGGAAGCCGAATCATTCGAACCCAGGGCCTATTCTGGCTCCTCCCAGCCAAGAGGCCATCTAATATCAGCCCCCCCAAACCTTGAATTTGGAGGCAGAGACCCCGCAGAGGGTCACGGAAGGCGGGGAGTGGACACGGACCTACTTGGGGTGCTGTTGGGGGCACCCCGTTATCTCAGGCCCTCGTACTGTACCCCAAAGGGAGGCGATTAGTGCCAATTAATCCCCGAGTGGCTACGTGGCTGGGAGCTGCGCCCCCCCCCTTCAGGAGGAGCTGCCGGGACTTTGACTAAAGGCCCCCCCAGGAGACCAGCATGGAAAAGCGGCCCGTTTGGGGGCCCTGCTAGGCCCTCTCCTGCGACCCGAGAGGCCTTGGGAGTGGGCAGAACCCCCCAACCAGAGCCCTGCGGCAGGCCAGGCGGGCAGGCCAGAGGGGGGCTCCTCCTCCCGGCCTCCGCCGCTCCCTGAGGGAACCCTGGGCAGAGCCGAGCTTCCCTGTAAACTGACCATCCCCCCCCCATTGGCTGGCAGCCGTGAGCGCCGGCGGGGGGAGCCTCTGGGGTCAGGGACGCCCCACCCTTCATTTTCGAGGTGACGCTGAGGCCTGGGCGGACCCCAGAGACTGGCCCAGGGCCACCCGGGGCTCCCCTGAACCATCTCGGGGGCCCCTTGTTCTAGGCTGAGCCTCTTGGAAGCTGGGCCCGGCTCAGACACCCCAGCCAGCGGCTCCCTGCCCCCGAGGCCACTTACGCCTTCCCGGCCTGTTTCCTTGTCGGTGAAATGGAGGGAACAGCGTGGGTGAGGGCGCGGCCGGCCCTGTGCCAAGGGGGGGCTCCAGAAACAGGGGCCTGAAGCGCAGGGCAGCATGGGAGCCGCACTGGGGCATTCTGGGACCTTTCCTCCAGGGGGATGGGCTCCTAGTTGTGGAGAGGAAAGGGGAGCCCCCAACCCCCAGAGCGCTCCCATTTTCCAGATGGGGAAACTGAGGCTCACCTGTGGGGCCTGGAGTGGGCGTGGCCCCGTAGGGTTAAGCCCCCTCCCCTCCCCCAGGGCTTGGCTTCTCCCTGCTTCGCGGGGGCCCACCAGCCTGCCTCAGTTTCCTCGCCTGTGAAATGCGGCCGAGAAGGAGCCGGCAAAGTCTCCCCCGCCCGGCCCGGCCCGGCCTCTTCTGCAGAAACAAAGGAGCCCGAACCGACTGGCCCGGCCGGAGGGGAGGCCCGGCCCGAGGCTGCTGCCAGAGGCCAGCTCTGGGGCTCTGCTCGCGGGCGGGCTCCGGGCCGGACGCGGGTCCGTCGGGCTCCTCGTTCCTCCCCCCGCCCCTCCCCCCCCCCCCCAGCCCCACAGACACAGCCGGACGCGCCGCCGCTTTCATAACTTATTCT
>NW_025356488.1:0-3024 GCF_016433145.1 Gracilinanus agilis | reverse complement strand
GCTCGCACGCCGTCAAATCATCGGCTCCCAGCTTCCACCACCCTCCCCCCACCAATCCCCGGCCTTCCACCCGGGAAAGAGTCAGAGCCTTCCCACGAGAGCCAGAAATCTGCCCCCTATAGGCAGTCCAGGAACCTGACCCCTCTAGAACCACAGACCCTCCCTCTCCTCTCCCCTCCAGACCTACACTCTCTATCCCAAGGAGGAACACGGGAAGCCCAAGAGATCTGGGCTCGCTGAGGGGGGCACACAAGAGCATTAACTCCTGCTCGGCCACTAGTTTATTGTAAAGCAGTCTGGACAGCACAAGAGTTAGTTGCTACATTGTTCGCGGTTAAACAAACAAAACAAAAAACAGTGGAACTTAGCAAAGGGTGGTTAGGGTTTTTTTTACCCCCTCCCTTCCTCCCTTCTAAGTTCTCCCCAATTTAATTTGCTTTGTAAATGCATCCGAGGAGAGCAATACCCCAGGACGCGTTGGAGACATTTCCCAGACAAGGTTGAGTCTCCAAGCAATTTTATACAGCAAGAGTTTAAACTAGTCCTCTCCATTCTACCCACCAGTCCTCTGCAATGCGGATGTATTTTTAATTCGTAAATTCTTTAGAGAACAGCTTTAAGTTGGATTTGATTATTCAACCTCATACTCTCTGCAACAGTTAAGAGTTTAAGATATCTAACTCTATAAAGAAGTCATTTTTTGACTTTTCCACGAAAAGAAGTCCCTTTTTAAAAAGGTAGTATCCTGAAGGTCACCCCACATACACCGGGGGGAAGGCGGGGGGGGGGGGCGGGGGTATGAAAGAAAGAATAAAGAAAATGGAAACACAAATTTGGCGTCTCAGTCTAAAACTTTCTTATAACACTGCATCACTTGGAATGCTGATGTAGTCTTTTAAAAATGAGTTCTCTCATTTTAAGCATGCAGATAAATCACCAATCGCTCGAGTGCATATTTGGCTAATCCCTTGGTCTCCCTTCTTCTCTCCCTCCCCCCCACTTAAAAAAAAAAAGCCACCACACAAAAACAAAAACACTCCATGCCAATCAAAATGCAGCCGTACCAACAAAATATTTAACTATTTCCACACGTTTAAATCTTTAAAGATTACTCAATTACGGAAGCCCACTTAAAACGTGAAATTATTTATAGTTACATACATCCACATGCACACACTTAAAAGCATTAGATCTTACATATTTTCCCCTAAAACTGGAAATCATGAATTTTTAAACAAAACTAAGCCATTGCCCCATTATTAAAGTCAATCCCAACAAATGCATTCACCGTAACATGATTCCCAACTGGTTTCTATTGCGAAGCAGATAAGCAAAACGACCACATACATTAAATTTGATGTAGCAGTGCAAGGAACAAGATCGCCATAATCGGACACTAGATTTCAACTTAAAGAGCTTACAACACAGCACATAGTTTAAAAATAAGAATAAAATGGGTTCATTTGTATGCAAAGTGCAATAGACAAATCAGCTTGAGAATGCAGTTTAGTTACATTACTGCAACCCCCTCAAGCTCCACCGAAATGCTTTTGCCTTTCATCTAAAACTAGATTATGATTGTGTCATTTGAGGTCAATTTATTCACTTGGGGTATCTCTACACCAATGTGTTTTTGTAACTAGCCTGGACAGACAAGACTGCTTGAAAAATCGCTCTCTCAAAAAAGAAACAACCCTATCGGACCCTGAATTTAAAACCTTTCAGCTGCAGAATTATCTATAAACTTGACATTCACAGCCATAGCTTAAAACTGCAAGTCAAAGGATGTGTTGTTATGAACACTTACGTATTTCTTCTGAATGATATTCCTCTTGGGTCTTTCCTTGCTCATTCTGAGATCCAAATGCTGATTGCAAAAGGGGACAATTGCTTCATGAATTTAAGCCGTCAGAAATTTGCAAAAAATATCCTGGTGGTTTTTATTGTTGTTGGTGATGGTTGTAATCCGACTTTTCTTCCTCTTCCCCCAAAGCCAGATTCGCCTCTAAATAAATCCGAAATTGGGAAGGAAAAAAAAAAGCCAAAGACGAAGCAGACAAAAAAAAAATTCACTTTAGTAAAACACTCATAATGGAAAATTTCCCCCGAAACACACATACACAAAAAAAAAACCGACGCCCTTCACTCCCCCCCTTTTTTCCTCCAAAAACTACATCAGCAAAACGTGAAGGTCCTTAGTGTCTGATCTGTAGTTACATCTTGGAAAAGGAAAGGGAAAGATAAATAAAAATGTTGGAAGTCACGTTTATGCTGCAGCAGCAGTGAGACCAGAAGAGTCAACTCCAGCAGCGGCGGCGGCGGCAGCAGAGGCAGCAGCAGCCCCACAGCAAGGGCTGCACCGCGTCTCTTTTTTCCAAGCACCCTAACCAATGAGAGTCGCTCTCCAGCCCAACTTTAAATGGACTCTGCTTTTATACAAGTTAGGGATCCTCAGGCAATTGCCCACCGGCATCCCAGCCGAAAACTTCTTCAGCAAGACTACGGAATACTCGACAACCACAGAGCTGAAAGCCTCCGGAAGAATACAGAAGAGACCCCCAATACTATGGCAAAGAGGTCGGTGGGAACTCTACAAGTAGCTTCTAGACAACCTGCCAGGCGCTTCTCCGGCCCCGAGTCCAGGTGTGTAATTGAAAGATACTCCCTCGCTCACTGCATGGCACGCTCTGTCGCTCCACCTCCCCCCCTTCACTCCCCTTCCCTCCCCTCCCCTTCCCCAGCTAGTCTCTAGGGCTGCAAAGCTCACGCTAGAGCCGCTGCCACGGCTCTGGCATCTACCTGCAGCCGGGTAGCCCACCGCGCGTGCACTGAGCCCCCCGCCCCAGGGGAGAGCCGCTTGTTACCGGGGCACATTAGAATCATCCCCTTGATCTCCTGGAAGTTGTAGTCCCCCGACTACAAAATGGCTATGGCCGTGGGGGTAGAGAACTACAACTCCCAGCTTGCTCCGCGTGTCACCACCACACTCAGTCTCCCACATCTTCCCTTCCCCCTTCCCTCTTC
>NW_025356487.1:0-7463 GCF_016433145.1 Gracilinanus agilis | reverse complement strand
TAATAATATATTATTAAATGCTATAATCATTGTATTATAGTATATTATCAATATAATAATATATTATCAATATATATTATATATAGTATTGAAATAAGTAACTGCCTAAATTGGGTAATATGGAGATGTCAGACACTACCAGGATACACCCACACACCCCAAGTGACAGGATCTCACAACAAGGGATCTCTCACAAGGGATGTGGATGTTAGGTGAAACCACTCTACTTATTGAAATGGCAGTTAGCAGTTACCAGTCATTAACCACTGAGGAAAACACAAGGGTTGGATGTTAACACTCTATGGGTCCTTCTTGGGGTTTGAGGAAAGACAACAGGGAGTAAACAAAACAGTTTATTCTGAGGGTTAAAGTTGGAGTTTTGGGGAAAAGGTCACACCCAACTGGATAACTATGGAAAGACTTCAGGGACTGGAAATGGCTCAAAATCTACACTGTTCTAACACAGACTATCAGGTCCAGCTTTTGGAGGTTAGAAGGGGAAGGAGATGGTCTCACAACTGGGTTCCTCTTCAGCTCTAGTGATGTTCACAGCTAACAGGATCCTCAGCAAATAAAGTGCTGGAGATGGAAGAACTCCTAGCCTATAAAGCATAGAATGTCAGAACTGGAAGGATGGTAGATGATAACCAGTCTGCATTTTATAGATGAGAAATTCAAGGCTGAAGAAGGATCTGCTAAGAAAGGGTCGAGGTTAATCCTTGACAATTTATTTATTCCAGTCCATTCCAACACCCTTAAGACTTAAGGCAGTGGCATAAAAGAATCAGACTGACCAGGAATGCATCTAGTAATAGGTCTTTATTATTGCTCACACCAAGGAAAGGCCAGCTTGAAATACTCAGGGGCTAAGAAATGAGAGAATGAGGGGTGAGGAAAGAGTGGCTCAGGAGAGGGTCTTCAGGAACCAGGAAGGATCCTCCAGGCCTCAGACATGAAGATCTTGGGGCCACAGTAGGAGGCAGAAAGGGATTTGCCCTTGAACCTGGCCATTCAGTTTTAGACAAATCTCTAATCAGTTCTTAATCATGAGATTATAGGTTTAGAGGTAGGACTTTGGGAATCATCTGGCACAGCCCCTTTTATTCTGCAGAAGAAGGAACCGAGGGGTACAGGAGTTGTCTTTTTAAAAATTAATTAATTATGAAAAATATTTTTCCACATTTCCATGATTCATTTTCTTTCCCTCCCTCCTCCCAGAGCCAACAAACAATTCCACTGGGTTGTAAAAATGTTACCACTTGATACCTATTTCCATATTACTCATTTTTGCTATCGATCAATCTTTTAAAGCCTAAACCCCAAATCACATACCCTATAGGCAAGTGATAAGTGATAAGTCATATGTTTTTCTTTTGTCTTTCTAGTCCTATAGTTCTTTCTCTCAATTTGGATACCATTCTTTCTGAGGAGTGTTCTGGATTATTGCATTACTACTAGTAGCAAATCATTCCACAATGTTTCACTTCCTGTGTGCAATGTTCTCCTGGTTCTGCTCATTTCACTCTGCATCAGTTCACTGAGGTTCTCCCATTTCACATAGACATCCTCCAAATCACAATTCCTTTTAGCACAGTAGTATTCCATCATAATCACATACCACAGTTTGTTCAGCCATCCCCCAATTGAAGGGCATCCCCTCATTTTCCAATTTTTTGCCACCACAAAGAGCACGGCTATAAATATTTTTGTACAAGTCTTTTTTCTTATTATCTCTTTGGTGTATAAACCCAGAAGTGGTATGGCTGGAACAAAGGGTAGACAGTCTTTTATAGCCCTTTGGACATAATTCCAAATTGCCTTCCAGAATGACTGGCTTAATTCACAAGGGGTTCTGTCTTTCCCAAGTTGCACAGGTAGCAAGCATCCAAGCCTCAAATTTGAACATGAATCCTCTGGTTCCAAATCCAGTACTCTTTCCACCAACTCACAAAGCCCTCTTCCTAAAGTCATATGCTGAATAGTCCTGTGCAAAAAATACAAACTCCCCTTTTATTCATTTGCTAATTGCAATATGCATTTAGCTTTATGGAACAAAACTTCATCTTAAAGACTCTCCTATAGTAAGGTGCCTTCCATGCTAATGTCACCTGGCTCAAGATTCCTTGAGAGATGGGACAGAAAAGATGACTTTGTTCTGTGACCCCTCTGGTTATTAGCATCCAAAGAGAAGTAAAGTCCGATTGCCCAAGGCATTTGTCTCTTTTGAGGAAAGCATCCTACCTGGGTACCAAAGAGAAGAGAGTGAGATCCTCTAGATGCTCCCATTTGCAGGTGACATTGTGCTGATTGCGCTAAGCCCCAGAACATCATGGAATCTCCTAAATGAGACCCATTATCACTTGAGTTCAGTCAGGGCCGATCTTTGCTTCCACATCAGGGCAGCTCAAATGACTTGGGTCACCCAGCTAGGAAGTGTCCCTGGTCCTCCCAACTCCATTCCTTTCAATGTTCTGTCACAAGGTGATTTAGAATGATTTCACTAAGGGTTCTGGATACTTAGGAGGTAATCTTTGAACCCTTCATGCTTGGAATTCTCTTCCTTCTCTCTCAGTTTCCTTGGCTTTAAGACTGAGTTCAAGGAGGGAAGCTAGGTAGCTCACCGGATTGAGAGCCAGGCCCAGAGATGGAAGGTCTTCTGTTCAAATTTGGCATTGGTGTGACCCTGGGCAAGTCACTTAACCCCCATTGCCTAGCCCTTACTGCTCTTCTTCCTTGGAATCACTGAATGATATTGAGTCTAAGATGGAAGGTAAGAAAAAGATTGAACTCAAATCTCAACTTCTATAGGAAGTTTTTCCTGTCTTTCCCCCTTCCCTTACCCTTCCCTCTGAGATTATCTTCCATTTATGCGGCATATATTTTGAATGTATCTAGTTATTCACTGCTGTCTTCTCCACTAGAATGTGAGCCCCTTGGGGGGTGAGAGGTGGGAATGTGTCTTTTTTTGTATTTCTTTGAATTCCCAGATCCTAGCATAATGCCTGCATATAGTAGCCATTTAATAAAGGCTTGTTGACTGATCTGTATTTCTAAATCTGTGGGCACAAAATTAGGATGAGTAGGCGGTCTCTGAGGGCACCCAGACAGTAAATTTAGTAGGAAGAAAAAGAGGAAAAAACACATTAATTTATAAAGTAAACCCCACCTCTGTCATTAATTGTAAGACCTTAGATAAGTCACTTAACTTCTTCGGGCCTCAATTTCCCCATATGGAAGATGAGAGGATTTCCAAGGTCCCTTCCAGCTCTAATTCTATGATCCTGTGACCTTTAACTACCTGTAGAATTTCAGAATCTTGAAACCTCAGAGCTAGCTGGCAGCCATAAATGAATATAAAATGAACTTTCTGCAACATGTCTGACATGGCCCCATTGGGTCATCTAGAATCCAATTCAAGAGAGAGACAGAGACAGAGACAGAGACAGAGTCAGAGACAGAGGGTGGGAGGGAGAGGGAGGGAGAAGAATCATCTTGCAGGATCTTATATCAAAAGATGAAAGGGATCTGAGAGACTATCTAATCTATCCCCCCCCCCTCCATTTTCCAGATGAAGAGCTGAGGCTCCGAGATATTAAGGAACTTGCTCAAAGTTGCACAGGTGGTATCAGAAGAGAGATTTTAACTCAAGCCATTCTAGTCTAAATCCAGCATCTTTTCTACTGTACCACATTTCCAAGAGAGACAGAAGAGATATGTATATATGTGCATATTTGTGTGTGTATACATGTACACAGAGGTAGAGAGAGAGACAGACAGACAGACAGACAGACAGACAGACAGAGGCAGAGAGACAGAGAGAGACTGAGGTGGGGGGAGGAGGAAGGGAGAAGGAGGGAGGAAGGAAGGATTGATTTGCTTTTGGCATCACCATCCAGAGCTTTTACAAACCTGTCCAATAGCTAGGCTCTCATAAAAAAGAGACAAAAAAGACATCCTCCCTGACCTCCTGGAGCTCACAGCCTCTCTGGGGGCACAATCAGATGACCACAGTTCTTCTGGGCATAAATGAAAGGGTTGGATAGTTGAAAAGGTTCCCTGGGAAGTCAGAAAAAAGAGGTAGGTTTATAGATAGCCTGGGGAGATCTGGGAGGCTTCCTGGAGTAGGTGGAATGAGATCTAGGCCTGCAGGATAGGAACCTGAGGAGAGGAGGGGGGCAGAGCCCTGTGAGTGGGAGGAATGCCCTTGAACAAGGGCATCAAGGTGGGGCTGAGCCTGGTGTGTTAGGGAGGCAGATTACAGATAATAATCTTCTTTGGCAAAGGGGTGATCATTTATTAAATGCTTTATGCATTTCAAAGCTCTTTCAAATCCATTATCTCTCCTGATCCCCGTTGCAGCTCCAGGCAAGAGGCAGGGCAAGGATGAGTCTTCCTGTTTTATAAAACTAACTATCAACAAGAGAGCAATTGAACATGATTAAGTGCCAGGCTCTCTGGTGCTGGGGGAAGAGCCCTGCTCTGGGAGTTCTAGGCATGGAATGATAGGTTCAGAACTAGAAGAACCTTTGAAGGTCATCTGGTCCCACCCCCTCATTTAAAGATGAGGAAACTGAGGCCCAAGGTGTGTATGTGGGGAATAATTTACCCAAGGTCACACAGGTACCAAATGGGAAAGAGATGGGGAGTTCTCTGTCTCCAAATTCAACCCTTGAGTCTGATGTATCAGGCTGTGGCTATACCAGTTGTTTTCTTTCTCCGCCCCCCCCCCTTTTCCCCTTTCTTTTATTTTAATAACAAATTTCCAAAGTTATAGGATTAATGTTGTCTCCCTCCTTTCTTCCCTCCTGCCTCCTGGAGCTGATGAGCGATTCAATCTCTGCCAGTCATTTCTCTGTAGCTTTGAATGAGTGACCTTTCCTTTGTGATTTTCCCTCTCTCTGTCTGCCAGGCAGAGTAATACCTACTTGACTGTCCTCATGGAGCCTCAGGGGCTCAGTTACCAGTCTGCTAAGTGACCTTGACTTAGTCTTGATCCTTTTGGACCCAGAACTGGCCTTGAGCTCTCACATGGAGTGGAGTGGTCCTTTTCTCCAAAGGCTCCCATTAATTCTAGGCAGTCAGATAGGTTGGAGGATAGCCCTGGGCTTGGAAGTCAGAAAAATCTGCATTCAAATCTGGCCTCTGATACTTTCTAGCAGAGTCACTTCTTCTTGGCTTTCTGCCTCAGTTTCTCCATCTGTAAAATGGGTTACTGATAGGACCTCCCTCCCTGGGTTGGTATTGAGGCTCCAAAGAGATCATATTTGTAAAGCACTTAGCACAGAACCTGACACAGAGGAGACTCAATAAATAAATGCTTGTTTCCTTCCTTCCTTTTGAATCTCATCCCTGCTTTCCCTACTCTCCAATTCAATTCAATTCAATAAACGTTTATTAAGCTTTATTACACTGCCTCCCTCCATAGATTAGTTTCCGTAGGTAGATTAGACCTAGATTGTGGAAGGCTTTGAATGAAAAGACTAGGAGGGGGGTGACGGCCATCCCGGAAGATGACGTTCCTTGTGGGCACCTTGTGTACCCACCCTTGCCAATCAAGACGGAACTGTTTGTGCAGACAAGGAAGGGAAGAGGAAATGATCCATCCTGTGCCCAGAGAATGAAAAGCGTTTACGGAGTGATGGCACCCTCCCTCCCTCCCTCTTCTTCTGGATTCTTTTCTGCCAGGACTGACAGTTCCGCTAAAGCCAGACATCCTTGGCACAAGTACCTGTCGGCAAACTCAGCCGTGCTGACGTCAGGGCTGCGGGGATGTGCCACGGGGGGCCTGAGGGGAGGTGGCTGAACCCCAGTCCTGGAAGTCTGGCGTTGCCATCTGGGGCATCTTACAAGGCTAGGGAACAGATCCTGTCCCCTTCCTTCGTTGGTGTTTTCAAAGCTCTCAGTTGAGTTCAGTCTAAGTCTTTCCCGAGTCTCCCTGGGTCCCAGTGACCTCCCTGCCCGGTACTCCCCGGCGGGAGTTAGGAGAAGAAACAGCGACAATGGACACTGTCCTGGAAGAGAGAGCTCCTGGTGCAGATGAGTATGACCAGGGTGGGGAGAGGGCCAAGAACCAGGAGCCAGGAGGCTGGAACTGGACGTGGCTCCCCTGGAGACGAGAAGACTCGGCTGAATGGGACTCCAGGTGTGGTGGGGAAGCAGGGCAGCCGATCTTAGATTGAGAGAGGACAGGAGCCTTTCAGGTCATCAGATCTTAACCAGCCACTTTATAAAGGAGGAAACTGAGACCTAGAGAGGGTCAGTGACTTGCCTGCTGTCACACCGCCTGTGTAGGCTCAGAACCTAGACCTGGGATTTCCTGACTCCCAGTTCAGTGCCCCATCTCCCATAGCAAGCAGCTTCCTCATATAAGCTCTGACTTCAGGGAGAGGGGCTCGAGTTGTGCTTTGGGACCTCAGAGGGCAGAGCTAAGAGCAAGAGAGGGACTTCCAGGGAGGCAGGCTATGGATTGAGGTAAGGAATTGCTTTCTAAGGATTATAGTTATTACACAGTGGCATGATCAACCTGATAAAGTAGTGAGTTCCCTGACGCTGGAGACATTCAAGCAGAGATTGGATGACCCCTTGTCTGATACTGGAGGGAGAATTCTTGTGTAGGTGGTGGCTGGAATTAGTCTCAGGTCCCTGCCAATGAGGAAATTATCTCTTTCTATGGTTTGCCTAATGTCACCCAGCAATTCAGGTATCCCGGCTGCAGTTTATTGCCTCCAGTTCCCAGCATTAGTGCAGAGAGTCACAATTTAGAAAACATTCAGCATCTCCTTTGTTCTCATAACACAGCCTACGAGGTGGGCATGGTTACATCTTCTTGGGGGGCAGCTTTGTGCAGACACAGCTAGCTGGTCCAGTGGATGGAGTGTGAGTCCTGGACTTAGGGAGGCCTGAGTTAAAGTCCAGGCTCAGATAGTAATAAATAACAATAGTTTTTAAAAATAATAAAAAGCTAATATGCTGTGTGAGTTTAGCGCCTCTGTCTGCCTCAGTTTCCTTCTCTGATAAAATAGGGATAATAATAGTGTCCCAGGCTTGTCGTGAGGATCAAATGAGATAATTTATAAAGTTTATATAAATTGTTCTATGATCATTTTTTATATAATATATTATAATTGACACATAATATATAGACACCTCAAATAGTGTTTATAATATAATGCAATACAATGCAATATAACATAACATAACATAACATAACAATATAACACAACATAATATAATACAATACAACATAATGTAATACAACATAACACAACATAATATAATACAACATAATATAATAAAACACAACATAACATAATACAACATAACATAACACAATATAACATAACTCAACATAATATATTACATATATTATATATAATATAGTAAAATAACATATATTATATAATAGATTATATGCTTGTTGTATAATACATAACTTATAACATATAAAGTATATGATATAATAA